>NC_060267.1:125302295-125602295 GCF_021613505.1 Equus quagga
GGGTATGTACATTAGTCTGACTTTGGGTGAGAATTGTGAAAGAAAAGACTCTCCCTCTTCTGTGGGCATTACAAAAGGATGTTCACTCTTCCTTTAGATAGTGTGATGTGATATTGTGAAGTGCAGATCTTTAGCAATCTTTTTGTGACATTAAAGGGAGCCAGGCTGAGCATAGAGTAAACCCAGAGAAACCCAAACAAAATTTGGAGGAAAAACTCAGTTGTGGTGATATCATATGTATCCTGATTCCAGCCTTACCTGAAGCTGGATCTACCCCAGGATATTTTCAAACCAATAAATTCCTTCATTGTTTAAGCCAGTTCAAGTTGAATTTTCCTGTCACTTGCAAAAAAATCAAACTGATTTATTTGACTTGCTCCTCATGTGATCATATACGGAATGGGACTGGGGAGGGCAAATTCATGTTTCAAGTGGGAAATGATTCTTTGAGGTGGTAACTGATCCAAAGTATATTCAAGGCACTTGGTCAACTTAGAGATATGAAGAAACAAAGAGCATGGCCAAAGCATGTTGCCATTATAACTGAAAGCATAGGCAAGGAAGGAAAAGAAGAGAGGTCAGTTCTAACACTGAACTGCTTTATCTTCTTTTCTAAAGAATTTTAATCATGTTTTCATTGCTTTATTAACGTTTTCAATTTTTCTTGAAAACAGTAACTATTCTTTTTAGAAATAGCCATGAGCTATGTTTGAAACATCTCAAATGAGCTCCTTTTGAATTATTCATGTGAGAAAATCTCTATAGAGATCCAGAAATAGGATGTCTTTCTGTCTCCATAACTTAAAGACAACTGACTGCATTTTGCTAAAAAGAAGAACTGCTCCAACTGAAACAAGATTTGAAAAATATCACCCCATTTTTCTTTCCACAAATCAAATTTGCTGGAGAAAACTGGGAAAAAATATAACTATAATAAAACACTTGACTCTTTCTTACTATATGTTTATGTATGTGTTTCTTACCTGTTGGAGAATGTAAATAACTAGAATTCAGGCAGCTGTCTACTCAACTAGACTGAACATTTTTCTAGCACAATGCCACAATTTATGGACAAATTTCAATAGTTATCGTAACTCCGGGCTGCAAGACAAAAACTTTCTATGTAAATTAGGTCTCTGTTTACTCCTCTGCTCATACTTTTCTTTTCCTTTACCAGGAACGCAAATTTCCCAAGTTTGTATCCAAAGAAATGGAAAACATGTACATTGAGGAGCTGAAGTCATCTGTCAACCTACTCATGGCCAACTTGGAGAGCATGCCCGTGTCCAAAGGTGGCGAGTTCAAGCTGCAGAAACTCAAACGCAGCCACAATGCTTCCATCATCGACATGGGTGAGGAGAGCGAGAACCAGCTCTCCAAGTCAGATGTCGTGCTGTCTTTCTCCTTGGAGGTAAAAAGCTCTCAACTCTTGAAAGTTTTCTAGCACAGCAAGCAGGACATGGGTGATTAGATGCATCACAATCAGCTTGTTTTCCTCCTTGCACTCCAGGAGCAGTTATTAAAATAACAGCTTGTTAAGCATAGGTCAGCTAATCAGCAAGTGATTCCCATCTCCAGGAGCCCATACTTTTTTAAGGAAATGCAGTCTTAAGAACCACCTACTAAATTTAATCTTGCATTATTTTCCCTGTCTTCAAGCTGTGCTCAAGGATTTTGTAAAGACCTTATGCAATTTAGAAAGTTTACATTTTGGCAACCTGTATTACAGTGATGAGAGAAACAATCTAGCATCGTTTCATGGTGAGTTGCAAATTTTCTTACCCATCATCTCTCCTGTTGGCTATACGGTAGAGAGCCCCTTCTGGTGGGGAAGACTTTTTTAGTTCAGTCTCTTCTTTGTCAGGTGTTTTGCTCTGCCTTCACCTGGTCCATTATGGCAGCCACCATGAGTCTACATGATCTTACCATTTCAGTCCACCACTTGGTGGGAAGAACACAAAGAAAGAACTCATTTAGGCCAGAATTGTGGCAGAAGGCTCAACACGTCAATAAATTTCTCTGTAACTTCTATTCAAGTGTTTGTTTTTATACATATAATCTAAAGAAGGGTTCTGATCTAGCTACATTAGGATTACCTGGAACGCTGGTTTAGTATGCAGATTCCTGTACCACCCAGACCTATTGACTCAAATCATTAGCGGTAGGGATTAAAATGGTGCAGTCACTTTGGAAAATAGTTTGGTGGTTTGTTAAGAAGTTAAACATAAAACTACCATATGTTGCAGCAACTCCACTCTTAGATATCTACCCAAGAAAAATGAAAACACATGTCCTCACAAAGACTTGCTCACAAATGTTTATAGTAACATTATTCATAATAGCCAAAAATGGAGACAATCTAAATGTCTATCAACTGATGAATGGATAGGCAAAATGTGGTACATCCATATGAGAGACTACTATCCAGCAATGAAGTGGAACAGACCACTGACACATGCTTTGATTTACATGAACCTCAAAAACTTTATGCTTCTTGAAAGAAGCCAGACACAAGAGACCACATATTGTTTGATTCCATTTATATGAAATGTACAGAAAAGACAAATATCCAGAAACAGAAAGTAGATTAGCATTGCCTAGGGCAGGGGATAGAAATAGACATGAGGAACCTTGCTGGAGGAGATTAAAATATCCTAAAACTAATTTATGATGATAGTCACACAACATAGTAAATTTACTAAAATCACGGCATTGTACACCTGAAATGGGTTAATTACATGATATGTAAAATATGCCTCAATAAAGTTGTCAGAAAAAAAAAGAATCTCTAGGAGCCATGCAGCCCTGGAAGGTGCATTTTAATGAGCTACCCTGGTACTTCTTACACTAAGTTTGAGAACCATTCATAACTTATTAAAGCTCAAAACCCCACAAGGATTTTAAGATGACTCTAGATGTGGGGAGACCAAGAGAATAGATAAAATTTCTGTAAATTTAATTAGAATTTGTAAAGACTAAATTAATTTTCTAGAACATCATTAAGGCTTGCTGTGAATTAACTGCAGGTAATTTATTTTACTGTGCTCAGTTTGGACTGAGATAGACACATTACAGTGTTTTCAATGTGTATCTTGCAGTTGGAAGAGGCAGTATTTAACTAAATATAGAGCACTTGGTGTGTGAAAAAATCATCAGTGTAATTTCACAGAAACTTCCTTTCTTTCTTTCTTTTTTAATGCTGCCACCTGAGGTACTGAACGCTTTTTCTTAGGTGTCTTTGAATTTGATTATTGCCAATTAGAAGTGGCAATTTATCCCTACTGCCTCATCTTCCTACAGCAAGGGGAAAAAAGTGGTTTATTGATTTTCATGAAGCTTTTAAATCTGTAATTTTCTAATTCTTTATCGGTACTCAATATTATGCAGCTGATTATCTGAAATATAGATGTGGGCGAGTCCCCAGCCATATTCCCATGTGCACATTGATTCAAACAGGCTTTAACTTGTAAGTACAAGTACAGAAAGAAGTGACCTAGGGTTTCCAAATACTTTTTAATTATAACACTAACTTGCACATCATACTAAACCTGCCAGCAAAAATCATTGTGCCTCTATTTGTGAATGTGTTTGGGAAAACATAGGGGGATGGGCAAGAAGACAGAGAAAGAGGACTGTGTCATTTCATCTAAGCAGACTGGGGTTTGAATTTGCAGGTTGGTACAGACATATTTTATGTAATTATAGAATTGCATTACTGGAAGGGACACCAGGAGCAGTTAACGCTGCAAGAGGACCAAGGTCCAGGATGCCCAGGGGCGTGGCCTTAGGCAGGGATAGTGGTCTGATAAAGAGCAACAGGTGTTTGTAGAATGCCATTATGCCTGCTTTGCCATCACTAATTCAGCAAATCCTCACAACAGTCTTTTGAGGAATTTGCAGATACAGAAATAAAGCTTCAGAGAGGTTAAGAAACTTGCAAATGTTACACAGCTAGTGAAGATGCAGATTCAGGATTTGAACTCAGATCATTTAAATTCCAAAATTGTGCTCTTTTTCATGTGCCTCCTGTTTCTTTTCATTTGTGTGGTTCTTCTCAGTGTAAAATTTTTCAATTACATAGATCCTCTCATTTAATCCTCACACAACAGCCTCAGAGAGAGAGAGAGGACACATATATCATTGTCCCCACTTTACAGATGAGGAAACCAAGGCAGAGGAGACTTGAAAGAAAAGTCAAGTGACTTCAAGGTCAAGTCATTTGCCCAACGTCATTTGAGTAGTACAACGGTTCTCAAAGCTCCCGGATTACCACCATCAACATCAGCATTACTGAGGAAGTTGTTAGAAATGAAAAGTTTGGGACCCCACCCCAGACCTACTTATCAGGAACTCAGGGTGGAGTCCAGGAGTCCCTGGTTTAACAAGGCCTCCAGATGATTCTGATTCCCACTAGGTTTGAGAACCACTGGGCTATCCAGCAGCAAAACTGTGACTTGTGAATCCAGGCTCAATGCCAGCCCTGTTGTATTTCCTTGAATCAAGCCCATTACAGAAGTTTACATCAGTTTTTGCACACTCACATCCTTCTCCTTGTGGAATGTCATTACTTCTTTTGGAGTACAATTGAGTGATTATTTTTATATACATTGCTCACTGTAGATCGCAATGTAGATCATTTGTTTCAGAATTTTAAATTATAACTCTGCCCTCCCCTCCCCACCCCCTTGATCTTGTAAGTGACAGGGCATACCACTGAATATGAGAACAGCAGGTGATTGAATGGAGTTTAAGTGTACTGGTGGGAAGTGCCAGGTATTGTAAAATACCAGGTCCATCAAGACATAAGCCTTTTCTCTCAGTCTAGAACAGAGTATATGCAGCTGCAGACATGTTTTTGTTTTGACACAACAATGTTGGCCTGCACAAAGTTTGTGTATTTTATTCCTTGCTTTTTGGATTATTGTCAAAATTTCAAAATCAGATTTCTGACTTTGTTTCTGAACCAGATTTCCATTTTCTGGTAGGAAAAAATTAGAGCATCTGGCAACTCTGGACCAGGGAAAGACAAGGCAACAATGGGCTGCAACTGAATAACAACTGCTCCCTTTAGATGGAGCATGTGCTTTCCAGTTTGCCACAGTCCCCACTACTCCCTATTGCATCTCTGACTCTAATGCTGAATGCTACTTGCCCTTTAACTTAGCGCTTGCTTTATCACTTATCTTATTGTAAAGAGAAAAGTGAATTCATGGAACTATGTCTCTGCCAAGTGCTGAATTAAAAGCTGAACTGTTTTTGAAGAAATAGGAGAAAACCTATTTCTTCATGGAAATGAAAAATGACTCCATGTGTCTAAAGCAGAAAAGAGTAGCCCATTACCTGTCTGGCCCCTATGAGCATCTGAATTAGTGAGCCTTGTCTTTCCATCTGGGAGGCAATAAGCTACACTGTGAAGAATTACATCTTCATGCTAGACTGACCCCAGCGTGACTCGGAGAAACCTGATAGAAGCCATCAGACACGTGTTGGCGTTTTTTGTAACTTCTTCTCATGTCTGTATTTTCCTCTGGGTGATGCTGCCCATGGGCTTTAGCAGTAACCTCTACTGTGTGTGATTCTGTTTCTAGGTGGTGATCATGGAAGTCCAAGGCCTCAAATCTTTGGCTCCAAATCGCATTGTATACTGCACCATGGAGGTGGAAGGAGGAGAGAAACTACAGACTGACCAGGCCGAGGCTTCTAAACCAACGTAAGTTGTGTTTCTCAGTTGATCTTCCAGAAGGTTGTTCTCTCGGCTCCATTTTGGCGAACTCCAAGTTAAAGGTCTGGTTTCCCCAGAATGTTCTAGGAGACATTTACCTTGTTTATTTTTCAAACAAGATGACTTGACTACATTTTTATTTGGCAGCCATAAAAAGGCTTCCTTCAAAGCAGAGAACAGAAGAAAATTAAAGAAACAATCTCCTTTCTGGAAGCTTTATATATTCACATTAGAGAGTCACAACTTCCATCCTTCAATATGGTGTGCAGGAGAGTTTTGTATAAATTTATTACATTTTCTAAATAATATTTGGTTGGCAGTATAAGCAATTTTTTTCAAAATCTTTATGAGCCACAGTTATGAATATATCATCAAAGCAGTATGTTACATTAGACATAATACACTAATTCATTAGGTCAATACATATTTGTCAAATGCTCATTGTGTGTGTACAAGTTACTGTGGCACAGTAGAAAGGAAAATAGTCACTGTTGTAGCCCTACAGAGCTTACAGTTGAGTAGGGGCATCAGAAAAATAATCTCACAGAAACGTAATTACAGATAGTTGTAAATGCTGAGAAGGAAAGAGCACTCTGAGAGGAGATAGTAGGGGGAATTAAGTCAGAGTAGGCCTTCTTTAGGGGTTATAAGACATTTGGACTAATAGTATAAAAGGTGAACAAGGGGCATAGGAGTGGAAAGAGCGTTCCAGACAGAGTCAGCTTGTGCAAAGGCCCTGTAGCAAAGAGAAATTGAAAGAATGCCAGTGGGGCTGCAGTTCAGAGACCAAGATATGCCATCAGTTGCCAGTGAGGCAGGAAGAGGCCACACCGTGAAAGGCCTTGCTAGGCCATGGAGAAGAAAGCATGGGGACACATGGTTAGATGTGTGATTTGAAAAGATCCCTCTGGCTGCAGTGGAGGGGGCAGAGTTGATGCAGGATAGCAGTTAGGATTCTATTGCAGTGTTTCCCAGGAGTGATGATGATTAGTTCATTTAGGTCAATAGACTCTCAGGCCTCAAAGATCCTTGAAAGATCACTGCTGTCTTCCCTCCCTACCCACTGCCTCTCTCTCTTCCTTTTCTATCTCAATTAAGCCAGCCTAGACTAATGAGCATCTTTTTTTATTAGTGTAAATTCATAAGAAAGTCATAAAGAGAATAACTCCTAACAGCAGCTCACTGCCTCTCCTCCCCTAGAGCATTATGAGCTGTTTGGCAGAACATTAATAACTTACCAGGATGTTCAAACAAAGCAGTTCAAAGAAAGCACTGAATGTTTCCTAGACGAGAGAAAATCTGAGGGCATTGTATGCCTTCAAGTGGTTCTTTGTATGAATAGGCAAAGGCCTCAGATGCTCAGAAGCTGGATGAAATTAATGAGTGTATGCAGGAGGAAATGGAAACCAGCGCAACTGGTCACACACCATCCTTCCTCCCTTTGTTTAAACTTAGTTTCAAACTGAAAATGAATGCCATTGATGAAGTCTCAATCTTTCCCCCCACTGGCACCATGGCCTGATCATTATCAATGCTATTATGTTATGGTGGATTACTTATATGTGCTTTTTATTTTTCATTATTGCTATTATTTTTTTAAAGTTTTGCCGTAAGCTAATATCTGTTGCCAGTCATTTTTTTTCTTCTCCCCAAAGCCCCCCAGTACATAGTTGTATATTCTAGTTGTAGGTCCTTCTAGTTCTGGTATGTGGGACGCTCCCTCAGCATGGCTTGATGAGTGGTGCTAGGTCCACACCCAGGATCTGAACCAGTGAAACCCTGGGCCACCTGAGCAAAGTGGGTGAACTTAACCACTCAGCCACGGGGCAGGCACCTATATGTGCTTTTTAAAAATGTGTCACGTAGGTCATGTATTTGGTGTTTCTGCCAACCTTTTTTTTTGGTGAGGATGATTGGCCCTGAGCTAACTTCTTTTTTCCTCTTCCTCTTTTTTTTGAATTTTCCTCTTTTTTTTTTTTTTTTGCTTGAGGAAGATTGTCCCCGAGCTAACATCTGTGCCAGGCTTCCTCTATTTTGTTTGTGGGATGCTACCACAGCATGGCTTGATGAGTGGTGTGTAGGGCCACACCCGGGATCTGAACCCATGAACCCCCGGGCCACTGAAGAGGAACACATGAACCTAACTACTACATCACTGGGCCAGCCCCTCTGCCCACGTTTTAAGATATTGGGCCCGAAATAGTATCACAAGTTGGAGAAGGAGGAAGAAAGCTCTGATTACTCTAACAGGCTGTTGTTTCATATGGGCTATTTTAACTCAAAACATAATTCATATTTTATTGGATTTAAAGGTTTCAGTTGCCAGGGTAAATGATGAACTGATTCCCATGCACTCATGAATGTTTAAAGTAGGGTTTCAGATTACAAATAAATATGAAATGCTTGGGTCTACCTATTGGAAATACTCATATTTCACATATATATTTGCTCCTCTCCATACATGTGCATGATTATGTTCCTATAAATAAACATCACACACTGAAACATTTTGCTTTTCTAGCCAGAAGTATAATTTTTTTATTCCTCTTCAAGTGGGTATTACCAAAACCCCACAGAAGGTTTGTTTCTTTCTTTTTTAATACAGTAAGAATGCAAGTTTCATGACGAGGGTCAAGTCAAATCAGCTGGTAGCGGCTACATAGAGTGCTGTGTTGGGAAGGATTCTGAGGCCAAATCTTCATTAAGAGGGAAATAGTGCCATGATCAACTTGTAATGTCTGCCATGGGAGAGGAATGGGTACAAGTGCCATTATTTGCCATTTCTATAGTATCCCAAAGAGATATATCCAGAGTTGGAAATCTACCAATGATCATATTTCTGTCTCTTTCTTTATCCTTTCTATATAAATTTTCTTAACAACCTCTACTCATCATCCTTCTAAATCTATGATTCTTTTCCCAATTCTCTTCTTTACGTCTTTCTTTGTCATAGTTCTGGTAGTTTTCCTCTGCTTCCAATTTTATCTGGTAGGATGAATGAGCCTGTTGATGCAGGTCCATTTTCTTCCTCTCTTCCTAGTTTGGACTTACTCGGAATCCTCTCCATCATTTTCTTTTCTTTGAAGCTTATATTTCTTCTCCTTTCCTCTCCTCTTCTACTTACAATTTTGCCCATTGCTAATCTCCAGCTGTCATCTTTGCTTGATTTTGATTATCCCAAAAAGTGTCCTTTTTGGGGTTATCTTTCATCTGTCCTGATAACTCCACTTCGTCGTCTGAAAAGATTGGCCATTTTTCTGCCCTGTTCACCTTCTGAATCTTGTCTTTGACTAATCTTACAGCCAGCTGATGCCCATACTTTATTATATATTCTAAAACCAAAATTCCACTCATGCTTATTTTATTTATTATTCATAAATTCTATTGTTGCTGCTACCAAGCATTTCACCCAGTAACTGGAACACTAACATTTTATCCTATCTTGTGTCTACAGGGAATTTAGCTTTTGTCTCTCTTTTTTTTTTGCAAGTACAGTCACAAATTCAGGAGTACATTACATAACCCTGTTTGTCGAAGAGTGTGTTTTCGGAACTTTAATGTGTGGAATACTCTAAGAAAAAGAAAGACAGGGAGAGTGGTACCATGGTCAAGTAAGCTTGGGAAATGGAAGACATTGCATCTCTTTCCAAGTTATTCACAGTATACATTGGCATTTTAAAGGCTTTGATGATTTCTGACAGTAATAAACCTGTTAAGCTTTGTTTATCCATGAGTTTCCTAAAGTTATTTCAACTAACACTTATTAGCGTTCACTGGAAATGCTGATCTACATTATCCAAACCTAGTAATGGAGGTTCCAAGCTCTCCCTCACCTCCTTCATCAATTCCATCACTTGCTTACAACCAGGGTCTTTCCCAGCATGGTACATAATATGGATCAGGTGCGTAATATAGGAATGCCATGTTCATGAGTTAAATATACTTTGTGGTTGGGAAAAGTTGTGTGTGTGTGTGTGAGAGAGAGAGTGTGTGTAGCCCCCACTCATCCTTTATTTTATCAATCTCTTTGGTACCCATTGGTTATTTTCAAGCAGACTATATATCCTTTCAATTCTACTGTCCTCCTCTCCTGGGTTTTTAAGGTGGAAAGCCAGAAGAACATGTGATCAAAAGTTTTCAAGATATATATTTATTAAAAAAATATTACTCTCATTTGCAGCACATTGTTTCTGCCTCTGGTGGAAAACCAATGGGGATGCTGAGGCAGAAGTTACCAAAATCGTGTTTTTAGGCGAGCAATCTCAGACAGGCATGGGAATGAAGAAGGGAAATACTTTGTGGATTCAAGAACCCAGATATATTTTTCCACCTCCTTTGAAATAGAGCAGAAGATTTTTCTTGCCCTGAGGCAGTGATTTTCAAAGGATGGCACTCTTACTTCTGCTGATAACAGAGATCATGTTCGATGTTACCAAGACATAACATCGAATAACATCAAATCATGTAATAAGGAAGTTATTTCTTTTCCATTCATTTTCAGTTCTTCTGATCAAGTCAAGGAGAATGTTTTGATTTGGTTCTAGTAAATTTGCAACACTTCCACAGGCCTCAGTCTCAGAGCCTGCACTTAGAATTTAATAGCATTGTTTAGATCTCATTTAACCAAAACGTTTTCTGTGTACTGGCCTTTGGAATGGTTTAAAAGAAAGCAGAATATCTTTCCTGAATGGTTCCTTTGAAATTTAGATGTAAGTGAATGATATGTAGGGTGGCACTTGTGTTCCCTCGACAAGTGTACATGGAATGTTCTACGTGGGTCCAACCAGAGCTTGGGCTACAGCCGTGAATAACGTGGATCAAGGCTTGGCCTCATGGAGTGTATGTTTTAGTAAAGCACATGGGCCAAGAATAAATGAACAAATAAATATATAAGATAATAGCATGTTGTACTTCGTGTCACCTTCCATTCATGGCTGGTGGTGCTGCCTTGTCTTTTATAGCAGTGACATAAGTCTTCCTTTATTAAAGAAATATATTAACATTTAAAAAGTGAATTAATTTAAATAAAATAGCACAGGTGGTACCTAGATATGATAAAAAAATAATCATGAAAGTATCTTGTGTTGGTATGTGGAAATGGCAAAGATTGGGAAGATGGTATACAAATTACTTTTATTTGGGAAAATTGATGTAAGGAAACCTCACATATTCCCTGAGCAGAAGATAGATTCCAAAATGAGTGGCTTTCTCGGTGGATTCGTACAATGTAAATTACCCTCTAAAGAAAGCATCCCCTGAGGTTTAAATACTGGAGAAATTTAAATAATTTTGCTGAAAAGAAAGGCAGCTTGAGTTAGCAGCCCAGTACTGTGCTAACTAATCTGAAATTCTATTCTTCTGAATTGAAACCAAGGACGCCACTTAACATTTGATTATTTCACAAGTTTATTATTCCCTGACAAGCCATGGGCTTCATGACATATGGATTTCATTATTGTCAGGAATTAGAAAACACAATCAAACTGTTTCCTGCCACTTTCCAAGGGAATAAGAAAATAAAATGCTCTAACTGGTACATCTGGCCGTAGCCCTAGCATTTTTCAATGGCACCTTATCTGATGAGACCACATTAAAGCAAAAACACAAAAACAAAACACGGTGACTTTCTATAACATTTTTCTTCTGTGGAATAATTATTTGTCCTAATGGTACAACTCAGAATGCACCAGGCTTATTATGCCCAAATTATTCATAGAAATGGAGTGGTGTTAAATCGCCCCCACATTAAGTCAGTTACCAAGTCAGAAAAGGAAGTTGTGTCCTCCAATTCCTTGCCTCATGTATCATCTTCTTAATGGTACTTCCTTTCTCAATTTAACTAAGGATGTTTTCTGCGTACTGGCCCCTGGAATGGTTTCAGTGGAAATAGAACATCTTTCCTGAATGCCTCCTTTAAAATTTAGACGTAAGTGAATGATAGGAAGGGTGGGCACTTGCGTTCCCTCAATAAGTGTACGTGGAATGTTCTACTTGGGTCCAACTAGTGCTGGGGCTACAGCCATGACTAACATGGATCAAGCCTTGGCCTCATGGAGCATACATTCTAGTAAAGGATATAGGCAATAAACAAATTAACAAATAAACATATATGATAAATTATATTTTGATTCTGAAAGAAATAAACAGCCTGCGGTAGTAAAAAGTAATGGGGATATAGGGTACTCTAGTGGCCACGGATGCTCAGAGTAGGTAATGTGTGAGTTGATACCTGAAGGATGAGAAGGAACCAGCCATTAGAAGAGCCAGGGAAAGCATTCCAGGCACAGGGAACAGCAAGTGCAAAGGCTTTAAGGTAGGAAGGGGTTTGATGTGTTCTGGAATCAGAAAGGAAAGAAATGTGACTAGAGATTAGACAGTAGCGGGGAGCATGCTACAAGAAGAGTTTAAAGGGCAAGCTAGGACCAGACAACTCAGGACCTTTTGACCACATAAAGGGTTTGAACTTCATTCCAAGAACATGGAGAAGACATTGGAGAATTTTTAAGCCAGGAGAATGTATGATCGAATTTCCATCTTGAAACCTGAAGCATCTTTAAGGACCAGAGTAAACTTTGAATGACAGGTATGTTGGTCAACAAATACTTATGGAGCACATGCTATTTGCCAGGCATTAGTGTTAGAGTGGGGAATAACACAGACGTGACCCTTGATGTGTTGGAACCATGGAAAAAAGCTGACTAGGAAAATCTGAGTGCCTGGGCACAGAGTGACAAATTCTTCAGGAGCCACTATGGCTTTTGAGAACTGCAAAAGCCACAGAAAAATAGAAAAAGGAAGATGCCTCCTGAGAATCAGCTCCTTTCTTGTCTACCTTTCTCAGAACTCCATGCTCAAGGTCACAGTCCACAATCCACACTTACGTAGTACTGAGTGGGAACTTGGTTACCGTTTCTCTGGTTTTTCTTTTCTGAGAAAAAAGGCTTAGCTTCTTTCAGAGTTAATTAAATCATAAATGGTAAAAGCCAACAGTGACCCAGAAATTCAATTTTGCAAGGCTCCCAGAAGATGTGTAGGTTGGGAGGAAGCAAAATTATAATCAGAGTTTGGGATGCTCAGAGATTGTCCTGCCTTCCAGATCAGAAAGCTTGGTCCAGAAGCCACAACTTCTGTTGAAAGCCAGTTTATGTTTGTTTGTGTACTGAAGGGTGAAAGTAGGCTGGCTGGTAAAACAACAAACAGTAGGGTAGATGGTGGAAAGGAATAGGGTGCCCAAGAACAAGCTGTGGAGAAGGAGCTCCAAGTGCTGCACCTAACTCTGTCATAAATTTGCCACCCTGTCTTGTATAGGTCACCAAGATTTCCAACTTCACAATGTCTTGATAAGTGGTATCCAAGACCCTTTCTCCCCCAACAATTCTATAGTTTGTTCACCCAGCTGATCCAGAGAAGAGCCATAATGGCAAAACTTAAGACAGACTTTTCAGGAATTGCAAGTAGCATCAAGTTGGTGGAATTTCTAGAGTTGGTAGGAGTTCCAGAATTGGATAATTGAGTGGCGGCTGGAGTTTGAGAGCTAGACAGTGAGGCTCCATCCAAATACGAGAAATCCATGAAAGTTCTGATTTCAAGAATAGTATGAAGTTGGGTAGGTTTGACACAAGAATGTATTTTTTTAATAGCCCTTTAAGGACTAAGTGACAATAGGTCCATTTTATTTCTGGTTCAGTTCCTCGAATACTTTGCCTGAGCTTACTTGCCAATTATATCTAATGCTGAAGTAATCTGAGAACTGGACTGATTGCCCTTCACTGTTCAGTGGAAATCCAACTCAATACGTTTCTCCCCAGCTGTGAAAAACCACTATACTTGTTATTTAGTGATCAGGGACAAAATAGGAAGGAATGCCATAGAGTTACTTACCTCTGACAATGGATGCAGTCCGGAAACTCTAAATTCTCACTAATAAGAAAACAAGAGAGACTTGGTTTAGATTCACTGATGCATAGAAGCAGTACAGGGTCAAGGACAAAAGCACAGAATCAGAAGCCAGACTACTGGGTCCATATCTCAGCTATGTGAGCTTGGGCAGGTTACCTAACTCTCTGTGCTTCATTTTCTACATTCTTTTGAAAATTAAATGAATTCACATATATAAAATTCTTAAAACAGTGCCTGTCACATGTTAATCATGTTGGCTATTTTTATAGTTTCATTCTTATTTGGAGGGAGAAATTGGGGAAAGAAAGCAACCTGGGTCTAAACAGTAATCACCAACATTGATTCAACACTTTCCGTGGGCCAGGCGCTGTACTAAGTATTTCATAGTAAATGTCTTATTTACTATGTAAATATATACATATGTACAAATTTACTATATACATAGTAAATGCCCTCCCAAAACCCATGAGATAGGTACTGTTGTTATTTCCATTTTACTGATGGAAACACTAAGATTCAGAAAAGTTGAGTGACTTGGTCAAAATTGCACAGATAATAAACAGCTGAGCCAGGAGCCAAACCCAAAGCCTCTACTTTTGACTCATTCTGCTACCGTGTCTTTCTGAAAGAAATCACTCCACTCAAAGAAGGTATTTTAATTAGCATTGACTACTTAGCAAAACTATCTTACAGGGCTCATGTCCTTTCCATAAATTCAGTTATTTTGTGGGTTAAAGCACTGCCCCTATTTGAATGATGATGAACATGCCGTCACACATCAGCACTAGCACAGTGTTCCACCTCAATGTGGATACTCAGCCCAGCAGGCGTGATTCAACCCACGTGCAACACTGTTACGTGCCATACGTGTGAGTCTGCAAAGGTGAGCCAGAGGCGGCCCATGCCCTCGAGGTGCTTACAAAACTCCAGGAGAGCCACTAATGATAGTGATCATCATCCTTCCTCATGGAAATCAATGATAATTGCCCCTACCATTTCTTGAAATCTACTAGGTGTCAGGCAGCGAGCTAGCTGGTACCATGTGACTGAGTCAGACAGACCCAGGTTTAAATCTCAGCAATACCACTCACCAGCTGGATGATCTTGGGCAAGTGGATTCTCTCATTGAGCTCTAGTTTCCTCAAATTTGAAATGGAGACAATAATGCAACCTGCCTCGTGGGGTTGGTGTTGAAAGATGATATGATCCACGTTAGTGGCCGAGTTCAGTGAAAGTCATATCATAACCTCTCAAGAAATATTAATACCTAAAACTCTGCTATAATCTCGTGGAATCCCACAAGGTACTGTTAAGAAGTAGATACCCACTATCTCATTACATGTAAGGAAAAAGAAGCTCAGAGAAGTTAGGAGGCCTGCCCTGAAATCCAACAATGCCTCAAACCCAGGCTCTATGACTCCAACACGTGGAAAGAAAATAGCTGAGTCTGCCAAAGGAGAAAGGGCACTATTGCCAAAGCGCTTTCCAGAGCCAGAGGACAGACCCTCAGGGTGGGCTGTCATCAATTTGAGGATACATGAGCTGGTTCCCAAAGGAGAGAGGAATAGAAAAAGACAGCAGTCCTCCCTGAGTCCTCACCCAGAGTCACAACACACCAAACCATCCCACCCTCTACGGCCTGGGTCTCTGCAAGCCCATCCTTCCAGCTGCTTTCTGGATCAGAGCCTTTGTTCAAGAGAAGCTAGCAGGCTGCCGAGATTATAGTACTTTCTGTGTGTTCCGAAGTGTCTTATTTGTTTTATAGCAAAACCCCCTTGCTGTGATGTAGAGCTCACCTCACTGCAGGGATGCAGATGAATGTGGGGCCTCCAGGGAAGACAGATGCTCTTCTTGGCATGATGCCAGTTGTCAGGGTGTTTGGAAACTTCTGGGGCTCTGGTGCTTAAGCTCTGGAGACCTTCAAATTTCCCTGGGTTCCTTGGTAAGGACTTAAAAGCTTTCGCCCTCCCCCAGAGCTTCTGGGTTGGAGGGTTTGGGGTGGAGCAGCCATTTCAATGGCGTTTAATAGCCAGAACCTGCTTGGAAACGTTTGGTGATTATATGAAAAATAAAGGTTCAGCATAGGCATAAGAGCAAAATCTTTAGGGGGCAGGCAATTCCTAGTTTGCATCCCAATTGCTCCACTGACATTGTTACATTGAGTGAGTTATTAAATCCTTCTGAACCTCAGTTTCTTCATCTATAAAATGAGCTGCTGATGCTTATGTCATAGGCTTGTGGATGAGGATTCAAATTTAATAACATATGCAAAGCACTTGGCACAAACATAAGAGCTGTTATTCTGATCGTTGTAATTATTGTTGCCATCCGTGGAGTCAAGATGAAAAGCAAAACAAGTGGCACAAACCAGGAAAGTCAGGTGGTGTGAACTGAAGAAGCTTAAGATACTTTCTCTCTCAATTAGATGCCTTTTTTAAGTTTCCCTTGGAACGTGTTCCCCCTATGTAGATTCCTTATTTGTACTCAGAAAAATCTGTATATCAGGCTAGTTTTCTTATACTGCCTTACATGTAACAGATGGTCAGTAAATCTTGATTGACTCAGAGCTGAGCCTTGATGACCAAAAGTGAAGGGTTCTGAGAAAAGCTAAGAAGGAGGTGCATGTGATGGGCTTGAAAGCCTCTTTAGAATACTGATGAACGTGCTGATAACTATGGGGGAGATTTCTCCACTCAGATAAATGCTCCACATCCAAAAGAACAGAAAAAGTCTGAAAAATAAAGTAAATCCATGTGTGAGCTCAACTTCATACCAAACCACTGTCACTTTTGAAATAATGAACAAAACACACACACAGACAAAAGAATCGGTAAGTGTATTACAAGTTAAACTAAATCTATGTAAATTTAGGGGTATCTTGAAGTTTAGCAAATAGGCTGTTCCACAATCTAATTAAGGCAGGGTTTTGTAGTTTCAATATTTTTTCTTTGTAGATTTACTAGAGAGATGGAAGGAATAAAAAGGGAGCTCTTTTCTACCATTACTTTACACATTGAATAGTAGAATAGAGTTGTAACATGAGTATTTGAGGACTATTAGGAAAGAGGATTTGGAGGCAGGAATCTTAGCGTCTGACCTCCCAGTTCTGCCCTCCATGTGTTGTCACCTTGTTTTTCCTCTCTACTGCGTCAAATCATGCGAACTATTTCTATTCCAAGAACGTAACTAAGTGATTTTCTGTTGAGTCAAATGTATCAGGACTTGAGACCTAGAAACCGCTTCTCTCTCTTTCTCAATTTCCTACTTTAGAGAGACCCCAAACAAAACAGATCTCAAAACCAGCCTGGTCTCTGGAAATGGCAGCCCCTGGAAGAACTCATGGTGCTCCCTTGGTCATTTGTGATCTGAATTCATCCCATAGGCCTGCTACCCGCTGATCCCACAAAAACTTATAAATCAGGGAGAGAATCAGATCGCAGAGAAAGGAGCTTAAAATGCTGTTCACTGTACCCCTTCATTCACTCAGTCAGCCCTTCCTTCCTTTGTCTCATTTATATGAGTGGCTAAACGCTGTGCCAGGTGCTGGGAATAGAGCAGTGAACAAAAGAAGGAAAAAGTCTGCCACTATGGTACCACAACCTAATGGGGCAGACAAACAATAGGAGAGCATTTTGAATCCTTGGCTATAGATGCATCCAAGTTTGGCTTTGGCAGTACGATTCAGTCATATCTATTATGTAGCTTTACTTCAACCTTGCCTTTGGAAGGCCTAATAGTCAAGTGTTATTTCAAAGTCATTTCTAGTGTCTGCACTTGAGTGTGCTCAGTGATCATATAATCACATAAATAACCATCATAGCCAATCAGTGTGATAATGTCTGTAATACAAGCAAGGTGTATCATTCTGCTTTATTGTTAATAACTGAATATTCATTTTGAAATATAAGTGAGTAATCCAAATGCATATTAGAGGCAAAATCTTTATATGTGCTTTATAAGCTGAAATTCTATCAGTCAGTTAAACTACAAATATACACATAGGTTTGTCAACACATGTAACATTGACAATTATAAAACTGCTTATTTTGTAAGAAAAATGATTAAGATTTTCAAATAAATAAGTAGATGAATATTAAAAGAATGTGTTAACTTGATATCTTTAGGATGTACATTATCTCCTTTCTGAGTCAAGAAATCATATATAAAATTTAAAGAGCAGTACAAGGCAGAAAAGTAGAGAATAGGCTATATCATAATTCTAATCTTTGTAGACTCATTTGGTGTACTAGTGTTCATCACATTAAGCAAAATAAGATAAAGCTTACCTTAATGTATTCCTATCTGGAAAGGAGGAAAGCTTAATAACTTGCCGTCACTGTTAACAGTTCCCACACTGGCAGAGCTGGCCCAAAAATATTTCACTCTTCCATCAACTTCAAGGTAAGGTAAACATCTATTTGGTGTCCATCCTAAATGTGCCATATAGAGGAGTTGATGGGAACTTTCTAACTGTTAGTGCTAAGAAACTATTATTCCTACACTACAATAACAGAAGTTTATATTTTGACTATTAAAATTATAATAATAAGTAAATTGTTAATAATTTAATTTAATTCTTGTATTCCCAAAAGCTCATTCTTGATGTCAATACTCACTTTTGGCCAAATATTTATTTGTAACCCTCAGTTCATTTAGAGATCAGCCAAAACGTAGATTCAGGGCACCTCCAGCTCTGCTGTGAAGCAAAGATGCAGGGCGATTCGGTGGAGAGGAACCAAGCTGGAGAGAGGAAGCTGTTCTAATTAGGTTAGTCGGAAAGCGTCCCCAAGAAGTGACAATTGACATTAAACCTAAACAAGAAGGAGCTGATCACACACAGAGTGTGCTGGGCAGAGAGGATAGAGAATTCAGAGGCCCTGTGGTGAGAGGGAGTTACCCTGGCACGTTGGAGGGACAGATAAAAGGCCTGAGGGCTGGAGCAGAGTGCAGGGGAGGGCGGTGGAGGTGAGTTGGCGAGGCTGGCCAAAGCCAGATCCCATAGGTCTGGAGGCCAAGATGACAAGTTTGGACTTTAAGCTTGAAAGTAATGACAGTATTTACATAGTTAAGAGATCCCCTGGCTGCTGCATGGAGAATGATTACGTGGGCATGGGCAGTAGTGAAAGCAGGGACACAATTGGGAGGTTGTGGCAGTCCTGTGAGAAATGATGGTGGCCGGTGGTGGCAGAGGAACAGGAGTGAAAGGGACAGGTTTAAGATACATTGGGACCTAGAGCCAAGACTCTCCTTCTTGTTTCCATTTTCTACACTTTTCCAAAGAGCATTCTAGCCCTGGACAACTCTTGGCTCTTTTCTCATGGGATTGCAATTGTTTTATTACCTCCAAAGCCTGCTTTGCACGGACCACTTGCCCATTTGTAATCTGTAGTTCCTGTGTCTCGGTGAATGACCTTGAGTGACTTGAAGCCAGCCCCACATCTCTTATAACCTTGTGGGTTATGGATGTACAGCTGGGAACTGGGACACTCGGTTCTCTAGCTGGGTCTTTTATTCTTTGCAAGGATTACTCTAAGCTGTACCAAATTTGTTCTTTCTCCACGTTAGCAAAGATGTGTCTTTTACAGAATGTTACATGCTGACGTTAGGGTGACATTGACACCAAACCAAAAAAGAAAATTAACACATTCACTTCCCCCTCAAGGTTTCATTTCCTGCTTGGTTTAAAAGTTGGATTGCACTGTGCTTGTGGTAATGCTTGCTGCTGGTAGGGAGGTATTAATGTGAAAGGATTTCAAGAAATAACCTACAGCGGATCCAATCTCACCGAGCGAGTAAGCGGTTCTCTGTAGATAATGTGAGTGTTGGGTACTTGAAGTCTTTCATGAGTTTGACGTTTAATTGCATTTAAGTAAATCAGGCTTGACTCCAACTTCACAGTGGAATCTTAGACCCAGGATTCTCCTAACAGATGCAGCTGCTGAAAACTCTGGGCAGGAAATACATATTTTGTACATATACTTCAAATAATATGTTTTTAGTGTCTATTTTATACAAGGCACTGTGCTTGGCTTAGTTCTTAAAATTAGATTTGATGTTTTCTGATCAAAAAATTAATATGGCTGTTGCCAAAAATTGAAGAAAAGTGTAAGGAAAAAGTAAATATTTCTCATGATCCCAATACCAGGCGATAATGATCGTAAATGTTTTGGTGTTGTTTTCCATTTTGCTCTTGTGTATTTATGAGTGTGTGTACAGACACACCCTCAGATATATGCACCTGACAGACAACCTTGTATGGAAATCTTTATACTCATCTATGTTTGCTTCTTTTGGAGACATTCCTAGAAATGGTGTTATTAATTCACAGCTAGTTATGACCCCTTATTGGTGATTAGAGCGACCAACTCATCCTGGTTTGCCCAGGACTTTCTAATCTGAACACTAAAAGTCCTGTGTCCTGGGGCAAATTGGAACAGTTGGTCTTCCTATTTGAGTGAACACTTGTATTCAACCTCTGTCATCCTGTATGCTGGGGGAAACTGTATGGGTGATAGTCACTTGCTAAATTTATTTGTTGGGATCCCTCTGTCTCTCCAGCTTCCACAATCAGGATGTCCTCTTTGTCTCTGGCAACCTCAGAGAATTCACTGCAGCTTTTAAACTTGAACCTGGAATTAAGATGCGGTTCAGCTGTTTGTATACAAACAGCAGGCAAGTCATTGTGCTCAAATGAAGGTCATCCTCCGGCCTCACTGAGCAATCTCAATTTGCCCCATTTGTCTGGATACATAAAAAGCTTCAGATTTAGAATTATTATATAAACACAGAGTGATACTTTCTGTAACTAAGCAAGCAGATTACATTGTGGTGTTTGTACATTGAGAACAATTAACGTCTTAGTTATATTTGTGCAGGATCTTGGATGGTTAAAGCATCAGGAAAAAACAAAGTCATGGATTAAAATAGAGAGAGAGAGACAATGCACTGAAACAGACACAACTCATTGCAGGAATTTTCCAGGTCTTTTGCAATAATTGCTAACAATTAAGTTAAAAAGTTAAATTAAGTTTAAAAAGACTTAATTGTTCAATTTTTTTGTTAGCTCTTTCCCATTTGTTTTGTTGTTTTTTTGTGTGAGGAAGATTGGCCCTGAGTTAACATCGGTGGCAACCTTCCTCTACTTTATTTATGGGACACCGCCACAGCATGGCTCAATGAGTGGTGTGTAGGTGAGCCTGGGATCTGAACCCACAAACACCAGGCCGCTGAAGTGGAGCACGCAAACCCAACCACTACGCCACTGGGCCAGCCCCTTTCCCAATTTTTTTTTAACCTACCAGGGACCAGGACACCAAATCCATATTGTAGGTGTTAAGTTTAAGGGAAAATGGGTCTGATAAGCAAGGCTTAGGACCAAGGTTAACACCACCAGCTTTACTTAAAGTAACCTCAGATCAGCTACCAAATTCACTACCTAACACCTAAACTTTTCTAGGGTCTAGGAAAAAGTATTATAGAGAGAAAAAATGGACGTATAAATATAAAAACAAGTATAAATATAAATATAATTTGGAGGAATACATATGTATGTATATAGTCATGTGCCACCTGATAACGTTTCGGTCAACGATGGATCACATATAGACGGTAGTCCCATAAGATTAGTACCATATCGCCTAGTGTGTAGTAGCCTATACCAGCTAGGTTTGTGTAAGTACACTCTATGATGTTCACACAATGACAAAATCACCTAATGATGCATTTCTCAGAACACATCCCCGTCATTACGAGATGCATGACTGTATATGAAAGGATTCTCTCTTCCTTTTGGCTTTATTGTATCTTTTTAATAAGTAAACTAAGAAAAAGTCTTGACCCCATAATGAAATGGAAAATACTCAGACACGTAAGAAATAAGATGAGAAACCTACATAACCTTGAGGACACTCTAAATAGAGAGGCAGTTAATAGGGCTTAATTCTAAAGCTAGGTTGCCAGGGTGACTAAAACCACAAGTCTCTTGAAACTGACATCAAACACCTTGTTAAAAGTGAGGGTAAATCACACAAAACTCCAAACCAGCAGTATCTGCACTGATTTTTCAGACCCAAAGTGTTGATCAGAAGTACATACTTTCTCTGCATGAGATTAAACCTGAACAAGTGCTTAAAATTTCTTCATAAGAATACTTATTTTAAAAAGAAAATGGGAAAGTACAGATCCAAAAATATCGACGATTCAACCAAAATAAAAACTATGGTTTAGTGCAGCTCTACTACCCGGCTGCTTCAGATCTCCAGATCCACTTTACATCCTGATTTAACCTGTTTCTTATTTATTCAACAAATAGTTGATTACATAAAAACATGAATTAGCCACTACTCTGGGCACAAGGGGTGCAACAATGAAGAAGACAGACACAGTCCCTGCCCTCAGGGAACTGATATTCTAGGGGGAGGAGACATAAAATAAGTATGTAAACAAATAAGATCATTTAAGACAACAGTGAATATGACGAAAAACATTAAAGAGGGTGATCTGATTGGGAATGACCAGATAGGGGGAAAATTCCCTTTGGACTGGCTGGTCAAGAGAGCCCTCCTCGAGGAGGTGCTATTGGAGTTGAGATTTCAGCGTTGAGGATCCAATCCTCTGAAGATCCAGCAGAAGAACATTCGAGGAAGAGGGAAAAGCAAGTTTAAAGTCCCGGAGGTGGGAATAGCTTGTGATGTTCAAGGAACAGAAAGAACATTGTGTCTGGAGTATGTGAGCAAGGAGGAAAATAATAAGATGGGTAGGCAAGGACCGGATCAGGTAGGGACTCGCGGGCCATGAAAGGATTTGGGTTTAATTTTAACGGCGACGGGAAGCCATGGGAAAGTTGTAAGTAAAGGATGGCCGCGATGCCAGTTACCATGTGGGTGGTAGATTGGAGAGAGAAGCAGAACACTAAACGCCTTTGTAATATTCTAATTCAAAGTTAAGGGATGGCTTCCCAGCTATCTGTTTAATTATTATGCTCCAGAAATTACATAGATGGGTATACTATTTGGCAATAAAAAGGAATGAAGTACTGGTGCACACTACAACACTCATAAGCCTCCAAAACATTGTAAGTAAAAGAAGCCAGATGCAAAGAACCACATATTGTATGATTCTGTTTATATGGAATGTCCAGAAAAGGCAAATCTATGGAGACTGAAAGTAGACTAGCGGTTGCCTAGGACTGCGGGTGGGAGTGTAGTTGGCTGCCAAGAGGCACAAAGGATCTTTTTGGAATGATGGTTATATTCTAAAACTGAATTATAGCTGTGATTGCACAGTGTTGTAAATTTACTAAAAATTATTGAATTGTACACTTAAAACAGATGAATTTCATAGTATGTAAACTATACCTCCATAAAGCCGTTATTTAAAAAATTATCAGGAGAAAAAACATTCCATATATGTTCTTTTTAAAAAAAAGCGGACACTGGGAGACCCTATGGCAGCTTTCCAAGCAAGAGATCTGATGGTGGCTTAGACAGGATTGACAATGAAGAAAAATAGATACACTTTGGAGAATGCTACCAAAACGCTCGTGTTTGAATTAAGAGTGTGTGTGTGTGTTTGTGCGTGTGTGTGTGTGTAAGTAGCAGGGGCAAGAGGAATCCAGGTTTGGGGTTTGAGCCACCAGTCAGTTGTGGTGCCATTTTCTGAGTTGCAGAAGAGCAGGTTAACTGATGGTGATGAATACAAAGCATGTTGCTAGTAATTAGTTACTATATATGGCACCCACAAAAATTAATCAAATAGAGAAAATTCAGAGTTGTCCCTGTGTTAAGATCTGTCTAATTCTCTTATACTTGGATATGCTTTTTTTGAGTCTGGTAGAAAATGATTGCTTGATGGCTAATACGTACAGGGAATTGCACCCAGTCTGCGTCCTGCCATACCTGTGTCGTGGCCCCCACTGAGTGAATGCAGCGCAGGCAGCATGCTCTGGTGTAGCTGTGTGAACTAGTGCCACGCTTTCCTCCTCTGCACTTGTCAGGGAGCATTTCTCTCCAATCTGCTCATGCCCATGGGAACAAGTCACACTACACAACACATTCCTAATTTGTTTCTTCCTAATTTGTGAATCTGAACAGAGGAGGAGGAATACTCTACTTCACCTACAATAGAGAAGACCTAAATATTTAGAGATTATTAGCACAAAAAATTTTACCTGCAAAAACTTCCTTTGTGGCAAGGGATGGATCAAATGATTTATGAACACACTGCATACCCTGGGGTTTCTCAGTTAGAACTTCACATGAAGTGTGAGGCTGAATATTCTTGAGACCTCAAATAATAATGGCTTTTTAAGGAGAGGGGGAATCCTATTTCTTCCCACTTATTTTTAAAGCATTGATAGTGCCACAGTCCGGATGAGGCAGGAGGGGAGTGAACGCATGCTTGAGCAGTCTCCCGTGATCAAAACTAAATTACCAAAACACTCACAGGTTAGAGTTTTCCAAATCGATAGATTGTTTAGACAACAGCTTAAATGGTGAACATAAGTAAGGTGTATATATACATTTCTTTAATTCCATATTACCATATAACTTACAAGAAAAACATCAAATAATGGTTTGTTTTAAAGATTCTCAGATTATCCTGAGAGCGTGACTCTGTTTAGTAATTTCTATAATTATAGCATCAATATAGCTGACGTCTTTTAAATCCTTTGGTTTGAAATTTTCAGTTTCATGAACACACTATAAAGTAGGCCTTATTTGCTTTCTAACAAATAAGGCAGAACAGCTTGCCCATGGGGATTTAAATCATAATTTACATTTAGGTTTATTTTTATAGACAGGCCATAAGTACAATTTGCAAAGCTGGATAAAACTAAGGCACTAGAAAATTAAAAAGAGAGATTTATTTTTCCACTTAAAATTGAGCTCAGTTGTAATTTAAAACTAACTGCTTTAATTATACAGAATAATTGGATTAGACAGAGGTTTGCATAGTTTGTCAGAATCAGAATATGACAGTTAACGTTTGCTGTTCTGTTGAAAGCAGGATGCACACACACACAAAAAAAGCTGGAAAGAAGGTAAAATGAAACATGGAAATGATTCCGAGGAATTGAGGACTTAACATTATGTAGAAACAAATCCTCATCTATACATATTAATGATGAGGTTTCATAGAAAACTCCATTCCAAATATGGCTTCCAGCAGAACTGGGACCTATAGCTCCTTGTGAGTCGCCCTCCGTTTTTCAAATCTGACTTATTTTTAACATTCCACTGCAGTTAAATATACAGTGTATAGTGGCACTATTTTTTTATATTTTTCTTTAATACTTAAAATCTTTCTATTCCCATTTTTAAACTAAGATTTTAAAGGGAATCTTTTCGTCTTATTGTAAATAGAGAATAGTCATAAAAATAACTTTAGTGAAAACGAAACAATGTTAGTAAATTCTCCATAGTTCTGTTTGCTGCACAAGGAGGCTCCGAATGTCAACAAAACTCCTGTCTTTAAAACAGAAGAGCACGAGCAAATTTAAGACAGTCTTCTGCCACAGTGAGACTTTCTTCCTGAGGTAATCAGAAGGCTTGGACGAGAATGACTGTCTCACATGGCCATTTGATGCCCCAACCTTACGCAACCTAAAACCACCTCCTGGATACAAGATCTGCCTTTTGAGAATCACAATGCTCAATCTTTGTTTGTTGAATGGTTTAACTAGGCTCTGGATTTCTCTGGTTTGCATTCATTCTCTTGGGTGGTTTTTCTAGAACATTCCGTAGATTTTTTTAAGCTTAGTAAATCTCCATGCCAGCTTGCAAAGTGAAGTGAATGAGAAACACTTAATTAGTGATATTGTTGAATGTAGACAGTTATGACAAAAGAAAGAAAACATTTTCCCCCACAGTTGGCTTTGTCTCATGATTTATCTGAATGAAATATCAAATGAAAGTGTTAATTCTTGATGGGAAAACCAAAGAAAGCTCCATGGGGAAGAAAACATTTGAAACAGGCCCCTGCTTTTCTCTGAATTTTATTTTGATATACATTCATGTATTTTTGCAGCCTTGAAAAAGATAAGATGACAGTTATTGAAGAAGTTCCCAGGCCACAAATAAATAAAAGGAATAATTCATTAATTTGATAAATTTCAGTTGAGTATCTACACTGAATAAAACACTACCAGATGCCAAAGATGAGAAAATGAAAAGCAAAGACCTTGCCCTCAGGATGCATGCACACTCACGGGGAAATAAGTCATGTATATTAATAATGAATATAAAATAGAAAGTTCTGAGGCGAGCTGCAGTTTCCTCCTTTTTGGGAAAACTGAAGAATGCTCCTGGAGGAGATGGCTTTTGAAGTGGCCTTTGAATCTGGCTATGGAGCCCTTGCAATTGCAGAGTGAGTGGGAAGGGCATTCCAGCAGAAGGAAGCGGTGTCCACCACAGCCCACAGTCTCGAAGGTGCAGGACTGTATGGGGAACATCGGCTCTAAAAAGGCATAAAAGGAAGAAGAGAAGAGAATGAAATCTGTAAAAAAGAGTCTTGAAAATTAAACAAAAGGGAAAGAACTTACAGAAAGAAGGATATTTAGAAGGGACAACATGAAAAGTGGAGAAAATGCTCGTGAACTGCCTTCGCCATGACCCAGCTCAGGCAGTTGCCTGTTTCTGGGCTTCCCCATTCTAAGTTTCAAATTCTGCAATGCGGTAATCTGATCGGCTCAGCCTGGGAAATGCTCGTTTCTCGACCAGTCAGCTCTGGCCAAGAGGGCACAATCATATACCACAGACATGGCTATCGGAGGCCAAACCCGTGGGTGGAGGTGCGGCCAGAGAGAAAGGATTAACCTGAGCTGGACACTAGTATACACCCACCTCAGAACAACTCTGTAAAGTAGGTATAATCATCCCCATTTTACAGATAAGGAAAACCGAGACTCTGAACCATTGGGCAACTGCCCTGTAAAATGGGAAGAAACTCGAAAGTAAAAAGGAAAGAAGTTAAGCAAATCTGTCTCTGGGAATTGCCAAATTCTCAATAAAGCAGGAAGCAAGCTCATCTAAAAAGAGACCGGCAATTTAATTTCTCAACAAGAGATATTTTTTAAGAGACTCTTTAAGAGGCTTGGGAAGTTTTGGAATAGTTTCCTTTAAAAAATATATATATATTACCAGTCCTGGTTTAAATGGTTCTTTGCACAGCTGTGTACTTAGCAGAGAACAAGTCATTTGCATTTTTGGATTCTTTTTTTCCTGGAGACAGATGGATGGTCTGATGTAATTCTCAAACAGCTGGAGCTGGGAAGGATACGCAGATACGCTGCGCTGGGGATGGAGAGAAAGTGCTGGGAGGACAGAGATTCAGGGACCAAACATTGTGTCCTACTCAAACAGTCAAAGGCAGCCCCATCAGTCCTCTTACTGACTTGTGTAACTGCCAGAAGTGCCTGAAATTTCCACACCACTGAATGAAGGTGAAAGATTTGGGCCAGAGTTTCTCAATCTCAGCACTATTGACATTTGAGGCCAGTTAATTCTTGGTTGTCCTGGTCATTGCAGGATGTTTAGCAGCATCCCTGGAATCTAGAGAGTTCTAAAGTGTTCTTAAAAGTTATAAAAAGAAGAAGAGAAGAGGACAAAATGCATATAAGCTAGAGTAGATGCCTACACTATCCCCACCCTGAATTGTGACAACCAAAAAATGTCAACAGACATTGCCAAATGTCCCTGGGAGGGGGAGGGCAAAATCACCCCAGCTGAGAATCATTAATTTAGCCAGTAATCCATTTTATCTGTGATATCAAACCATTTTAATTTATCTCCACTAACAGAAACAGAGGTTTAAGAAAATGATTGTTCAGCTGCGGGAAGTTCCAGTTTGTGTTCACTGGCCACGTGGGCAATATCATCGATGAAAGATACATCAGAGAGTCGGCAGCCTGGCGGTTAGCTCAGAAAAATGGCCAGTCCAGGATCTAATGCTCCTCATATCGTTGCCAAATAGTGGTCAAGGTACAGCTAGCAAGCAAGAGGGCTAGGAATTTATTCTAAGTCTATTTAGGGCTTTATTCTTGGGTCATGTTATCTTCCTACATGCCAAAAATAAACAGAAATCCATTCCAGTCTAGTCCATTTCCTGATGGTGTCCAGGGATGGAACCTGATTAAAATGATTCAATCAGAGGAGATGAAGGGATTGTGTTTCAGTATTAATTAAATACTAGGGAGTTATCAGACACCAATAAAGAATAATCCAGAGGCGCTTTCCATTCAAAACCTCAGCTCCCTGCCTCTCTGTCTCCCTGATCAAAGGTTCGGATTCTCCAAAGAATGAGACCTGGAACAGTTCTGCTTCAACCTTGTCTCTTCCTCTGGCACAGTCAGCTCTGGACAAGGGACAGAGCCACATGGCATAGACACAGCCACTAGAGCCCCGTCTCCACCCAGTACACGGGTGCCCACTCCTAGAGAAAGGAGATGGAATTTTCTTGAGATACAGTTACCTTCCATGCCACTATTATGCTTTTGTATAAAGCAGAATCAAGGTCCATTTTTTAAAAATAACCAAGGTACATTTTTAAATTACATTTGAATGTTACACGTAACCCCAGCTCTTTATTATAAATTAACTCTACTTGGTAGAATTAACAAGGTAGTTAAGAATGTGAAGGACCTAATGTGTTCTTGAACATTTCCAGATCAGCTGAAATATTTCTGCAGCAAATGAAAATGTGCTTGGAACACAGGATTTAAAATGCACTGTGGCTGAATTTTAGCCACACTGTCTTCAGAAGTCAGCACTTGCCAAAATTGGGAAAGCATTTACAGCCTGGGATTGCCATCTAGTGGCGAAATCCTACCATGACTTCCTCTTTCCCTGGGCTTCATGAATATTTCATTTGTGTCTCAGAGTGTCTTATCAGTGAACAAATGATTAAATGGGCCAGTGCATCCTCACAGCCCAGCTCTGGAATAAATAACAAAGAATTCCGTAAGAAGGAACCAGGATCCCTAAAAATACCGGTACCTAATGTTTGACCCTTTCCATTTATATTTTCATATTTCTTATTTAATCAAGGCCAGCTCTCTCTACCTTTAAAATCCCAGCTAAAATAAGAAAGCCTACAATTACCATGTTCTGGAAAACAAATCAGATGTGCATATGCATCTAGGCCTGATTGTTTATCTTTCGGAAGAAGTTTCAGTGGCTTAGAAAAGAACTCAAACAGAGGCCTGGTGAACAAGTAACAGAGCTGTGTCCATCTTGTGACCTGTGTATATCCATGGCACCAGGCCCTCAACCTGGCACATAGTCTAAATGCAATAAATATTTGTCGTTGAGTAGAAGGAATCCAGAAGTCAGGTACCTTTAACCCCATTTTATCTCCAATTTAACTCCATTTAACCACAAAGCCTCTGAGGTATGGGGAGAATCTACTCAGCATCCATCCCGGGACCAGGTTCCCTGGGGATACACAGCAGCTCCAAGCCAAAACCAGTGCAAGGGAACCAATTAAAGAAACTCCACATGGTAGGGGTGACTGCAGGAGGGAGAGACGAGCAAGGGCTGGGATTATGGGGAGGGGGGCACAGAGGAGATGAGACTTGTGTGGGGTGAGTGGGATTTGGTAAGAGGAACAAGGAGCCATTACTGGGAGAGACAGTGGCCTCAGGAAAGGTTTAGAAGTCAGTAGGACTATGGGGCTTGCAGGAAATGAGGTCACCATTAGGAGTGAGGAAAAGGGAGTTTTGGTTGTTTGGATTCTACCAACCCAGCAACCATTTCCATGCCTTGAAGGCTGGCATTCTGATCTGCCTAGGTGGCTTCCACAACTCTTGACTTCCTGTATGCTGCTTCTCTCACCAGCAGCCTGTTTTTGCTCCTCTGCACCTGTCTTCCATCCAGGTAATGGTCTTCTGGACACAGGAATGGTCTCCAGGAGATTCCCAGAATGCGACATTCAAATGCACTTCCCAGAGGACTCTGTGGCTCCCCCACATCCAGAGATCTGTCTATACTTGTATTCACACAGGGTTCACAGAAAATCAACAACACCTTGGGCAGAGACCAAATGACAAAAACAAAGATACCGGACGCAGAAGGGAGTGTTGAGCTTATCCAGCCCAATCTTCTCACGGTACAGATGAAATGACTGGCCAGAGAGAGGATGGAGCTTGCTCAGAGTTGCACAGGACTAGAGTGGGGCCTGGAAGCCAGGCTTCTGAACTCAGTCCGGTGTTTCTTCTGATTCACCACCCCGCATCCCAAGGGAGGCAGGGAGAGGCAGAGTTCCTATTCCATTCCAGAATTACTGCTGGGAATTAAGAAGGCTGGGCCCTCTGCCAAAGGCACAGGTCCAGAGGCCGGCTCTGGCGGGTTGTGGAGGCCAGCACTAATGAGAGGGCCGGGGGCCTTGGTCTCAGAGGGTGCAACGTTTTTTGAATCTCAGTTTCACTACCAACCAATAGGGGTATGTGGATTAGCACAGGGTTTTTAAAAAATGCCTCTGAAGTCGAACTGTCTGGCTTTGAATCTCAGCTTCACTGTTTGCTAGTCTAGTGACCTGCAGCAGATTTTCTAATTGAGTCTTTGAGCCTCAGTTTCCTGCTCTGTAACATGGCAGCAATGATAGTACCCGCTCCATAAGGCTGCTGTGACTATGAAACAAGATGCTATGTGTAAGTGTTTAGCACAGAGCCTATCATATTGAGTATTCAGTGAATGTTAACTTATTATTGTTGTTCTTCAGTTGATTGACCTTGATCAAGTTGCTTGAAGACTGTAAATTTCAGTGTCTTCATTTGTAAAAGAGGGGTGAAAGCTCCACCTTACAATCACAATGGTACTGATTCAGTGAGATCCTGCAGGTAAAGCTCCTAGCACAGACCAGGCACACAGTAGGACCTCAGTCAATGTCTTTAATGAGTGAACCATTAGGCACCCCTAATTGGTAGCAGTCCTTCCTACCCGCCATCTCTGCCTTGCCAAGAGGAGGGGGCTGGGTCTGTTCAGCTAAGTGACTCTTTCCAATAGGGTTAAATAAAACCTAATAATGTGAACAGATTCCAGTTCCCCAAGAGTAAAACAAAAATCAATAGCATCCAATAAATAATGAATGCTTTTTTGTACATCAATAACAAATGCAATGCTCCAACCACACAGAACAATCTTCCTACCACTAAAGATGCCAAACAAATAAAGGCAACAAAAAAATCTATAATCATCACCTCAAACCAAGAGATGCATCCTTAAACAGCCACAAATAACATATTGATGGGCTTCAACAGAGCACCTCAAACAGAGTTCACTAGGGAGAAGGGCATAAAACAGTGCAGTGAATAATATCTAAATGTCTCCTCTTATTAGGAAAACTGTAATGCTTCAGAAAACCTAAAAAAGTCATGCATTGAAAACTTTTTTGAGATCCTTGTAAATTCTCAGTATTCCCAAGAGGCAAAAGGGACAGATGCTGGGCCCAAAAATCAGCTAGAAGCATTGGCCTCTCCCAATGGCTGTCATCTCTTCGACCGGGGTTGGGTGGGCAGAGGGACTGCAGGGCTAGAGAAAGAGTCCTCTCCTCTAAGCCATGACTTGAAAAGTCCCACGTCAAAGGCATATTATTTTGAATGCAGGCCCTACTTTTCAAGCTGGAACATGTATGGAACCGGAAGTCACAGAGTTCAACAGGGAGTGTCTTCCTGTCATATCAACTTATTGGCAAAATCGGAACCATTATTTTTATGTTGAAACAACCAACCATGATATGGGGTGGAATGCCAGGAGAGATTTTAAAATCAGAACACTTTGAATAAATACTTGCAGGGTGGCGTTTTAGACAGTACCACCAGGCTCCCAGGAGTTTAAGTTTATCCTTTATTTGCCTCCACCACTAAAAAGAACTGAACTGAAACACCAGATCTCTTGGGATTCCATTTATGCTGCATGTACCTGTTTGAGGAAACATAGCTTAGACGATGGGTCAGCAACCTTTTTTGTAAAGGGCCTACAGCAAATACTTCTGCTTTATAAGTCATGCAGTCTTTGTCACAACTACTCAACGGCCATTCTAGTGTGAAAGAGCCACATTTGCTGTGTAAATGAATGGGCATGGATGTGCCCCAGTAAAATTGTACTTACAGAACCAGGCAGCAGGCCAGACTTGGCCCACAGGACATCGTTTTGCATTCTCTGGGTTAGTCCATCAATACCTAAGTAAGATTAGATTATTGTACAACTAATCTAGAATATTAGCTCCATGAGAGCAGGGACCTTTCTTATCTAATACTCAAAGTATGTAGTATAATGCCTGGGCCTCTTAGATGCCAATAAATGAGTTGAATGAGTAGATAAAGGAAATTTTGGGATTTTAGACTAGTCTGTATTCTATTAAGAACCTGAATGAGGGGCCGGCCCAGTGGCGCAGCAGTTAAGTGCACACGTTCCACTTTGGCAGCCTGGGGTTCACCAGTTCGGATCCCGGGTGCGGACATGGCACCGCTTGGCATACCATGCTGTGGTAGGCGTTCCACATATAAAGTAGAGGAAGATGGGCATGGATGTTGGCTCAGGGCCCGTCTTCCTCAGTGAAAAGAGGAGGATTGGCAGCAGTTAGCTCAGGGCTAATCGTCCGCAAAAAAAAAAAAAAAAAAAGAACCTGAAGGAATAGAACTCAGGACAAGTAGGGTTTGGTTAAGAGGAGTTCTCAAGAAATGTCCAAATAATGGAGTAGTGCCAGCCCAGTTGGAAGAGCAAAATGTCAGACTCCTGAGTATGAGGCAGCAGGCATCTGAAAGGAAGAGATGCCTGGAATATGAGAAGTAAATGGAAGGGGAGGAAGGAGGTGAGGAAATACAGACAGAAGGAGGCTTTACTTTTCCAGGGCTACAGGCATGGCTGGATCCAGACGCTCAAATGAAGTTATCAAGAGTTTGTCTTTCTTCTCTTAGCTCTTTTTGTGTGGTTATCTTCATTCTCAGGCAGCCTCTTTCCTTATGGAGGTAGACTGGTTGCTGCTGATAGTTCATGGGTTACATTCTCTGAATGTAGCAATCCCAACAGAAAAAGCTTCGCCTTTCCTGTGGTTTTAGCCAAAGTCTGAGACTGACTCATTGAATCAACTAAGTCAGGTATCCACCCCTAAACTAGCTGTCATAGGCTAGGAAACGCAATGTCAAGGATGGCCACTTCTCAATTCAGGAGCGGGGTCAACCTCACCCAAACCATGTGAACCAAGGTCAAGAAGAGGTGGAACTGGAATTTCAGGAAGAATTGGAATGTTATAATTAGAAGCAGGGGCAAGGATGCTGAGCAAGCAAAAATAACAGATGTCCATGAACTTTACCTACTTCACCAATTTTCCCTGGGCCAACTCTGCCTGCCCTGTGATAGCTCACTCATTATACCAAACTTACAAACTTCTACCCTTTATCCAGCAGCCTAAGACATCCACCCTCCATGACTGCCAACACTTCTCTGTACAAGTGAAGAACTGACTCCATGTTTGTTAGACACCATGGCAGAGCTAATGAACAGCCTTCCTCTCTCTCATCCCCATATTAAGGACTAGCCACATTACGTGATCCTTTAGCCCCTCTGCTTCCTCCTTCGTAAATATCATCACACATGCCCTCATTCCATTTTGGGCTTCTCCACCAGCCTATGAGCTCATGAAAGCAGGGACCATGTCGGCAATAATTCCAAACACAGCCAGTGCTTAATAAGTATTTATTGATTGAAGAAATGAACACAGAGTTTGACATTTACCGTAAAAGCAAAGGAAAATACTTAAAGATTTTCAATTGCTTTCACCTTCCCCTCCCCAATATACTCCCTCTGCCCATCCAGATTTTATCCATTCTTAAGACCCATTCCAGAATCCCCCACCATCATGGACTCCCAAATCACTGCCACCACTGCCATCATTCTCATTCTCCTCTGAACCATCGTGCTCATTACCTCTATCATTCATTTATTTGCTCACTGTATTCTGCCTTGGGACATTTCTTGAACTATATTAAGCTGTTTAGTTCCTCGTTGCAGTTCTTTAATTGTTCAGGTAATTACTCAGTTCTTCAAATGAACTAGGATAGAAACTGGGAGCCAGGCATCTTTACATCGCCTCAAAACTTAACCCCGTGATGTACAAAGAGTAGCATATCCATTACATAACGTTTATCAAGAGATTGATTGTGCATCTTTTCCCAGGGTGCCAGGGTATCATAAAAATCATAAAATTCAAGATATCTACCTTTTCTGCAGGGTTTTTTACAGGGTTATATGGGCATTTGAATACAAAATTATTTCCAATAAAAAATATGCCTACATTTACAAACAATTTAATAAAATTTGGACATCGTAACGATATATAGTCAACAATATCTTATGATAAATATCTGGGTTATTAGACATTCAAAAACTGTCCTCAGCCTTAGGGAGTCTCTAGGACACCTTAGCTGTAAAATAGAAATAGTGATAGCTACGTCATAGAGTTGTTGTAAGAATTCAACCACATAATGTCTGTGCAGTGCTGAGCATCATGTATAGGACATAGTAAGCCATTAATAAATGTTGTTCTTGACAGTATTCAAAAATACGGAATTGTAGACAAGATGTACAGATATGATTCATTATTACAGATAAAGCATTGACCAAGCCAAGTTCCTCGTCATAGGTAGATGAGACTTTGGACTTTGTTGAGAGATGTTGGGATGGAATGAATATATTTTGCCTTTGAGACATGAATTTTGGAGGTCCGGGGCAGAATGTTATGGACTGAATGTTTGCATGCCCCTCAAAATTCATATGTTGAAGCCCTAATCCCCCAGGTGATGGTATTTGGAGGTGGGGCCCTTGGGAGGTAATTAGGTCATAAGGGTGGAGCCCTCATAAATGGAATTAGTGTCCTTATAAAAAGAGACACAAGAAAGATGGTCTCTCTCTCTGCCATGTGAGGACACAACCCAGAAGAAGTCTTTCACCAGATACTGATTCTGCTGGCACTTGGACTTCCCAGTCTCCAGAATTGTGAGAAAGAAATATTTGTTGCTTATGCCACCTAGTCTATGGTATTTGTTATGGCAGCCCAAGCTGACAAGGACATTGACAGTATACAAAAATGTGGAATTACAGCCAAAATGTGCTGTAACATGATCCATTATTACAGATAAAGCATTGACCCAGCTAAAGTCCCTGGACATGACCATCAAATTGCAATCTAACTCCTTATGGTAAGGTATGACTATAAGTCAAACATTTAAACTTTCTCGCAATAACATTGCTGTAGGAAGGACTAAATTATGTATCAGTCACTCATTTGTTTCACTTATCTGATTTTTTGGCATTTTCTCTCACTCTCCCCCAGGACATAGCTTTGTTTTTTTCACCCTCTATGAAAGAGAAGAGAAAGTCTCAACAGCCTAAATGTCACCAATATTTGTGCCTGACATAGGACAGAAGGAGAAGGGGAAAAAAGCTGTCTGATCCAAACAGCTCTGCATTTTCATGTTAGGCACATGTTGAATTTTTAATGATGCAAATAATTCATAAAAATTTATAAGCAATCATAATAGATAATGAAATTATCATTCCCCACTTAAAGTGATAAAATTAATGACCACAATTCTATGAATTTTCTTGGATGATTGATGGAGGGAATAACTTCATTTTATTGCATTCATAAGGAACTGCCAGAGCCTAAGCTACTGACAGTCAGATTAGAGGGAGGGAGGGCATTTGTAGGCAGGAGAAAACACATGGACTTCTTTAAGGGGATGTAGATGAGCTTAACTGAAAGGCTGCCTAGTATTGATTCTGCTCTCCTCCATCATGGAAAGGAGGTGAAGCTATGTGGCAGTACTCAGAAGGTCATGAAGCTGTCTTATTATTTGTGTAAATCTGAAAACTATGACGGGAGGGTTTAAAACACTAATGGTTACTGAATTCTGATTTTCAGCAAGTTTACTTACATGTTTTACTTAGAGACAATTGCCTTCTCTCCCTCACTTCCTCCTCCTCCACCTTCTCCTCTTACTTCATCTTTTTTCTCCCTCTCTCTGTCTCTCTCTAAGGTGGGCCTCATATCCGTTGCTTGCTCGTTATTCCCACAATATTGTGAGATGGTCACATTGAGGCAAACCATCCTTTCTTCATGTAGATCTGTTTTCCAGGAATCAAGTGTAAATTGATGCTCCCCAAGTCAAGCCCTCTTGACTTTGGCTGACCTCATCCAACTGAGGCATGTGATAGTCAACATTCACTCAACTCAGGTTCAATCCTTAATGTACTAAATGAGATAATCCGTGTAAAAGCACCTAGAACAGTGATTGGCACATAGCAAGCAGAGCTTTGTTATTATCATCATCATTTGCTGGGGAATAGGAGAGTCACTCTTATAACTTCCAACTAAGAGTCACTATCGTAGTAACTCTTACAAAGTCATCATTCCAAGAGCCACTGTTCCAATGTGCCCATTAATGGCTCACAAACTAGAAAAGACAGTTTGCCTCAGGTCAATATCTCAAGGAAACTGAGTAATTACTCTTTCCTTCCTTCAAGAGCCACTAATATTAAGGGGAAGTCTATGATTGGGAGACCATGGCCTGTCCGCTTGTTTATGTCTGTGAATCTCAGTAGAAGTATTTCCTGTAGGCCTATTTGCTGTTTGTACATCACTCTGCTAAGGACTGTAGACTCTGTGAACTCTTTGTAGTTCACAAACATAGCTAAGCAGCAAAATCACCAAGGAAGATCATTAAAAATAAACATTCCTGGACAGGCTGCTCTCTATATAAATTCTTGCATAGTAAGTATGGGATGGAACCTGGAAATCTCTATTTCACTATCTCACCCATCCTCCCTCCAACCCATGATTTTGAGACCCTTATCTTGCTCCCCAGCCTCTCCTTGCTCCCATCTACTCTGTACATTCTTGACCAATTATCATGCTAAATTACAAACTAGCTGACATTTATCAAGAACTCTCAGTGGTGCCTGACAATATGCTGAGCCCCTGACATTCATTCTCTCATTTAATCCTCACAACACCCGAGAGAGGTAGACATTGTTATGTCCCCATTAAACAGATGACAAATTTGAGGCTCAGAGGGATTAGAAGACTTACCCAAGATCAAATAGCTCGTTAGTAGTCTGACATATCGGTGTCTACACCTATACTTGACACAGGAAACCCAAGTGTGTCTGATTTCAGAGTTCCAGCTCCTAAATGTTACATAATAATGATGGTATCATTATGGACACATTACATACATACGTACACAATAATCATTACATTGCTCCCCTGCTACACCACCTGCCCACCTACCCACATGCGGGGGGAGCACTCTAGGGTCTGCTGACCCACCAGATATCCTGCAGTCAATTCATCAGAGTAAAATAGCTAAGAATGGGACTCAGATTTCAGAAAGAGGAGATCACATCTACCACATAGCAAACGTGGGACCTTTGTCAAATTACTTAATATTTCTAAGTTTCAGTTTCTTCATCTGTGAAAGAGGGCTAGCAACCCTCACCACCCCATAGTATCATAGTGAGGATCAGATGAGATAATATGCGGAAAGCACTTGGAACAGTGCCTGGCTCATAGTAAGTGCTCAAAAATAGTAGCTGTTGGGATGAACTGATGACCATGTTGGTGACTGATAATTAATATGATGACATTACTCAGCCTAGAGTATAACAATTTGACGTTTCCCTAGGCCCTCCACCTATGGCAGATAGGGAGTTGGGACGGGGGAAGGGATATTCTCTCATGGTCATGTTGATAGGCAATAACTCAGGGAGGACAGAGGGGAGTAGAAAAGAAAATGTATATAGACAGTGATCCCTCCTCTAACGTCTTCCTTTCTCCACATCCCCCAGACCTCTCCCACCAACAATGCTACCCACAGCAAATCGAATGATCTGTCTTCCTTTGTTCTAACCAAGACTTTTAAGTGAATTGATTATTTTCTTCTACATAGTAGCAATCCGTTTTACCTGATTACACGAGGACACCAATATTTGGACAGGAGGAGGATACCCTGGTCCCAGCATCCCTTAAAGATGACCTTGGTCATCCAGAACCAAATTATTAGCTAATAAGAATTTTCTTGTTGCATTGCTCAGTTTCATTCAGAGTTTCCCAGGGTATCACTCGCTAAACACTACTTGTTCATGATGCTCTTAGGGAAGAAGCGTTCTATAGTCACGTATGTTTGGGAAATGCTACGTGCTGTGCTGTGCTGTGGCCCCTCTTGAAGATTCAGAATGTACATTAGCATAATAGAGACTCTGAGAAATCCTGCGTAAAGGAACTAGTCTTTGTTTAAACCAGCATTTCCTAAACTGATTTCATCATGAGACCCTTCTTTTTCATAACATCTGCTACCTAAACTACCCACGCACAGGAACTTTCACCTTGGAGCTCCGAAGGCTGAGAAAGTAAGAGAGAGAGAAGGAGGGAAGGAAAGAGAGAAGGAGGGAGGGAAAAAGAGAGGGTATCACACCAGACTCATTCGTTCACTCAATGAGTATTTTTGGGATGCTAGGCATGAAAAATAAAGTGGAGACTAAGAGTTTAGGACCTTCTCTTCTGGTGGGTTTGAAGCTGTGACCCCCACCTCATTCTCTCTTTGCTCCACTAAAGGAGGGAACAGAGAAGGAGTGAGCAGCTTGAAAGGGATCCCTCCTCTCTGGTCTCAGCTCAAGCACCACGTCCTCAGACAGGACGTCCCCTGACCACCCCAGCTGACGTGGCCCTGCCCCAGCCATTCTCTGTGTCATGACCATGTTCTACTGTCTTTGTAGCTCCTATCCTTCTCAGAAATCATCAGGTTTCTTTATTTGCTTATTGTCTGTCTTGACCAAATGATAAGAACTTCTTCCTGAGTGCAGGGACCTTCTCTGTCTTAATCATTGAGTCTGGCCTTGAGCCCAGAACAGAGCTTGGCACATAAGGCACTCAACATAGATTGGACAGGTGGGCGAATTTGTGAATGAATGAACAAATGAACAACAGTAAAGAAAACCAACAACGAATGAGGACTATTGAGGCTATATCAATAAACCTGCTCTCATTGGCTGCAAAACTCAGAAGGAGCAGCAACAACAGCTCCAATCAATTCCCTGTTGTCCCCAATTCTCTACTATTGCTCCAGCCTCTCATCTTACAAGTCCAGGGATGAAGTCATTTGCCTGGCACCCAGTGACTCGTCTCCATTGTATACATAACAGTATCCTTCAGCAATTAGGTTTCTTATCTACTGAATTAATTTGGATTAAAATAAATGGAATCAGAGGACTCAGAGGCCTAGGGGACCCTGGACCTGGCCTAGAAAGTCTATCAGGGGATAGGTAAGGAAGAGGCCAGTGGGGATGCTCTGGGAGAGTCTTCGAAAAGTTGGGCAGCTAGAGGAGGAATTCTTAGAGTGAGAAATTCTGTACAGACTAGAGAAAATTCCCACATATAGCCCCATTATTATCACTGCACGTGTTACAATTTATCCAGAGCTTTGTATGTTATAGCCAATTTGCCAAATACTTTGTGTGTTTTATTTCATTTAACTTCATAACAGGAATTGAAACTCTGTTGAGTTTTCAGATAAGGAAGCTGAGGCCCAAAGAATTTAAGTGGCCTCCCATGGTCACACAACATATTAAGCAGCAAAGAAGAGATTCCCAGCTGGCCTAGCACATTTGCAATATTCTGTTTATAATGAATGAAAATTATTCTGACACTAGAACTCTTCAATAGCACTATTTCCAAATTGACTGTTTATTCAACAAATATCTGTGAAGGGTCTAAAATGTGTCAGGCATTAGTCTGGATACAGATATGGCAGAGAATAATGCAGGCAAAAGCCCCTGCCCTCCACAGAGCCTGGCCTCTGGAGTGGGGAGGCAGGCAATAAACAGACAGGAACAAGGGGAAAATATATGTTGGATGGCACTAAGTGCTAAGGAGAAAAATAGAGTCGAGAGGGAGAAGAAAAAGTGCCGGGGATGCTGCCTTATGCAGGATAGTCAATGAAGGCTTGGCTGGTAGTGACTTTGGGCAGAGCCTGGAAGAAGCTGAGAGAGGGGTTCCTTTAGAATGCTGGGGGAAGAGCATTTCAGACATGGGGAACAGCAAGGGCAAAGGCCCCAGGATGGAAGCATACTTAGCATTTTTGAAGAACAGCGAAAAGACTGGTGCGGCTGGACCTGAGTGAACAACAATCTAAGTGACCAGGTCAGGGGCAACAAAAAGCCAACTCATGTAGGGCTTGGAGGCCATAGTGAAGTCTTTGTCATTTATTTTGACTGAGATGGGGAAGCCTCGGAGGGTTTTGAGCAGAGGAGCCATCAGAGTTGACTTACATGTTAAAGGATCACTCTGGCTTCTGGGGGTTTGGGGGACACAGGGAAAATGTAGAGAAACAAGTTAGAAGGCTATTGCTGCAAATCTGGGGAGAGATGAGAGTGACTTGGGCCAGGGTGGGGGCAATGGAGTGGTGAGAAGTGGTCAGATTCTGCCTATATTTTGAAAATAAGACCAACAGATTTTCTGGAGTCACAGATGACTCCAAGCTTTTGAGCAGAGCAACCGAAAGGATGGAGTTGCCCATTGCTGACCTGAGGAAGACTTCAGGAGAAGAGAGGAAGATTAGAAGTTGAGTGTTGAACATGTTGAGTTGGGCATCCCTATTAGACATCATTAGTGTGGTCAATGTCAACTAGGATTTCTCAACCTCAGCACTATTGACATTTTGAATTGGGTAATGCTTTGTTGTTGGGGACTGTCCTGTGCATTGTAGGATGTTTAACAGCATCCCTGGCCTCTATCCACTAGATGCTAGTAGCAGCACACACGCTGTCACCACTGTTGTAATCACCAAAAATGTCTCCAGACATAGCCAAATGTATCCTAGGGGGATAAAATCCCTCCTGTTGAGAACCACTGATGTAGGCAGAGAAGAGTCTGCAGACTGAGGCCGGGCTGTGCTAAGGTCTAGAGAGAAGATGAGGAAAGGCAGCAAAGGGGACTAAGGAGGCATGACCAGTGAGCCAGGAGGAGAACCAGGGGAGGGGACTCATACTCCACTTTCTATCTGAATCGTTCTAAGTATTTATCTTGATAGAAACCTCTGCAGAGAAGTCCATCAAGGTACGTAGAATTTAATGGTAAGTCGGCTGGTCCTAACAATCCAGCTATGCCGAAGAAAGGTTTTTTTATAAGTTTAGTCACCGCCTTCTTCAGGAAAGGCTCCAAATTCAACCATTTGGATTTCTAAATTTCTTTTAAACCCCTGACACCTCCAGGACCCTGTTAATAATAGTAGCTAACATTTATTCAGCCAAACCATATCCTGTGTTCACTGTGCTCGTGCTTTACCTGAATTATATAACTTATTCTTTATAACAATCCATGTGGTAGGTATTTTGCTTACTTCTAGTCTCCAGATGAGGAAACTGAGGCTCAGGGAGGGTATCTCTTGCCCGCAATCACACAGCTCTGAAGAGGCAGAGCCAAGATTCAGACCAGGCCGTCTGCCTATAGAGCCTGCATCATCTTTAGATTTCCTCACAGCCTGTACCTGGCTTCATTTTCTGCCACTTGATTTTCCAAGGCATTGAGCCTCAACATGGCAGAAACCTTACAAAGCAAAACTGAGCACCTGACAAGCAGGAGCAGCAGAAATGGAGAGGTACCCAGAAGTTGATGGGCTCCAAGTGGATTTGCTTGCGTGCCTTACACCCATCTGTAAACAAGGAAGAGGAGGATGCAGGAAGGAAGGCGCAGGCTGATGTGACCAAAAAGGCTCTGCCGTAAAAAGATAACTAACATCTGGAAGTACTAAAGGTTTTTATGACCATTATCTAGCCAGGGGGCTAAAGAAGGCAAATTTTGTTACTATCAGTTCCATAGCAAGTGAGAAAACTTAGTCCAGAAGGACGGGATTGGCCCTTGCGTTGAGCATTTCAGGTACACTTGGACAAGGACCCTCCTTGAAGTGTATGTCTCCCCTAGGACTGAGACAAGGAGAGTACACAGATGTTGTGGGGAGAAGTGTGTGGCAGAAATACCTGCCCACTTACTGTACCTGGCTGGGCAAAGCATATGAAACTGATTCTTATTGAAAAGACGTGTGCAAGTTGAAATTGAAGGAAATTAAAGTTAATTCTGGCTCTCGTCAATTAGTAAGCCTTCAAATTTATTATTTCAGTGTGAAAACCAAGTGCCAGTGATGAAGTTTTAGTTACATCTGGGCCCAAGACAGTCTGGCCAGCAGAGTCATCTTATGTGCTAGACTTAAGCAGGTACAGTGCCTGGGGCCCAGATGTTTTACAAGAGCCTAGGAAACTAGCTAAACCTCCAAAAGAAATGCATGAACTCTAACATAGAGAGAACAGCAAAATCAAAAATAATATTGAAGTAAATGTCTTTTAAATTTAACCTACATCCACGAGTCGATTGCAACTCAATTCAACTTTCATCCAATTTTTTAGACATGTTTTATAAGATGGTCTGGAGAACCTTTAGCATGTTTCATATTATGTTGGTGGGAGTTCCAAAGTAAGAGTAGCTAGGCCCCATGGTGGACCCTGGTGGTCAGTGCCGGGAAAGCCAGATTTGACCTGGAACATAGGTAGCATTTTTACTCACTGAGATGATGTCAGTATACCATGGTCTGATTGAGTGGTGGTGATACTTCTCAACTGAGATTTGTCACTTTTCAAGAACAGCTCTCTGGCTCAAGATTGGGCCTATGCCATGCACTTGGCTTCAAGAACAATTTCCCCAATGCTTTAAGACAACACCTCAGTCCTTACTGAAGGGCATTTGGCCAGCTGGCCCATTCACCATTTCGCTTTGAGACTCCTGTCATTCATGACCACTCCCTGTGGTTTCTCACAAATGTTAAACAGAGAGAAAAAGAACAAATCCACAAGCCAGTCCCTAGGGGAAGAGACAAGCATGGGTCACAATAGTATCCTCAAGGATCCCTCTGTGTGGGATGATGGGAACCCAACACATGAAAACAAAACCAACAACAGTTCCCATAATTCCCTCTGTCAAAGGAACCTGGGAGGTCTCACAGGATGGGGCTGGCTGCTTGGAGGGCAGCCAAAGCTCTGAATGGCCATCCCTGAACCCCCAAGTGCTGCTACTGTGTGCCTACCACAGCTTGGGTGCTCACTCGGACAGAGCCACAAATGTTGGGGGCACTCAAGTGCTACTGAGGTTGGCTTAATGCTCATCTCCTTCCATGTTGGAGGCTTGATCCAGAGCACCTTTGATGTGGTTAGGGCTTCCCCTGAGAGCATTTGACCATGAGTGGCTTGAGAGACATTGGCTGCTTGCCTTGACCTTGGGAGGTGTTGACATTCTTGCTCATTAAGGGACCAAGACAGAGCCTGTGGCAGCCTCAGCCAGCACAATCAGGCCTCAGTCCAGTTCTCACACTGTAGAGAGACTGCCTCATTTGACGCTGGCAAACAGAGAGGTTGTTCTCTAAGGACATATGAACTGGAAACTATTTTTCCAGGCCAGCGAGGTCATTAGGCAGGTGTTTATTGAGTGACTGCAATAGACTTTTTAATAGTATGAAAGGACTATAAAATATATGAGGACTCTCCAGGATGTGCTATTCTAAGTAAGGACTCCAGACAAATCTATAGGACATAGAATGAAACCAGGATGATGTGATTAAGTACCAGACAAAGGCACTCTATCAGTTAGATATTGCTATTTAACAAACCATTTCAAAACGCAATCGTTTAAAACTACAGTCATTTCTTTCATTCACTCATCTGCAAGTTGGTTGGGGGTTGGCTAATTCATGCTAGCCTTGGCTGGGTGGCTCTGCTTCAAGCTGTGGGTCTGGTGGGGCTTGGGTCCTCACTGCAGGTTGCGCTCAGGCCTGCTCCACATAGTTCATTCTGGGATCCAATTTGAAAGAATAACAGCTGGAGGAAGCTCTGCTCGTGGTGATGGCAGAGGCACAGGATAGCAAGCCCAACCACTAAGCACATTTCAAGCCTCTGCTCCCATCACATCTGCTAATACCCCATTGACTCAAGAAAGTCAAGTTGTGGGGATATATACTCTGCCCAGAAGGAGGCCAAAGCAAGTAGTCATATGGACAAACCCAACATCTACGAGGCAGGAAGAAAACTCTTCTCTCGGGGAAGGCAGAAGAGAGTGACTCTCTTTGAATAATAATCTGATCTATCCCCCAGAGTCAAGAGAAGTCCAGAGAAGGAAGATAAGCAGGATGGGGCGAGAGGAAGAGTTTCCGGTGCTCAGAGAACGAAGCCCACGAGAGTAAGAAGGAGTTCTCAGCCCTTACTCCGTTGTCATAGCTGCCCAAAAATCAAACCCGAATTCAAGTCCCAATTTGATTTTGCCCAGACTGAGAAAACACAAAAGCCATTGCTCAAATGGTTTTGAAAACATTTGCGAGGTCAACTTACATCTTGATGTTTGCACTTGGACTAAGTTGACATGTATTTCTGAGATGGCAGTGAAAAATTACGGGGGCCTTATTGATGATCAGGCTGGGAAGCATTTTCTCGTCTAATTCTAATGAGAATGCTAAGAGGGAAGCACTAATAACATTACCATTTTACAGGTGAAAAAAAATAGAGGCTGCAAGAGATTCAGTCAGCTGCTCAGGTCACTCAGGTAGAGACTGGAGCAGCTAACCCAGGCTGCCAGATTCCAGAGCCTGCTCTCTTAATCCTGAATTCCCCAAATAATACGAACTGCCCTTTATAAGAACCTACATTGAGGCCAGCCCAGTGGCCCAGCGGTTAAGTGTGCACGTTCCGCTTTGGCTGCCCAGGGTTTGCCGGTTTGGATCCCGGGTGCGGACATGGCACTGCTTGGCACGCCATGCTGTAGTAGGCGTCCCACATATAAAGTAGAGGAAGATGGGCACAGATGGATGTTAGCTCAGGGCCAGTCTTCCTCAGCAAAAAGAGGATTGGCGGCAGATGTTAGTTCAGGGCTAATCTTCCTCAAAAAAAAAAAAAATGAACCTACATTGTACTCAGTGCTTCTCCCATTTAAAATTGAGGGACAAGCAGATAGGAAATGCTATAAGATAGATAATGTTAGTGTGCCCATTTTATAGACATGAAAACTGAGACCTGAGAGGCTAATAAATTTGTATGAGATAATAAAGCTCTCAGATGATAGAAATAAAACAGTCTGACTGCAAAATTCCTCCCCACTGCACCAGATTCCTCGTTTGTAAATGAGGGGCGTGGCCAAAGTGCTCTTCAGGGCTCTTTTCAGCTCAGAGTCTGTGGCTCTGTCTCTCCCAGTTGCTTTTCCTCATTTGCTTCGTGCTCTTAGTGGAAGTGTTTGGAATGCATTTTGTAATTCCGCTGGCCCAGGTCTCCTGACAGCTTTGGTCCAGCTGACTGCCGTGTGGGTTTGGATACCCGTGAGTCTTCTGGAGGCTGCAAAGTGTGCTAAGGCCGAGTCAAGAACTAAAAACACAGTTAACCAGAGCGCTTCCCAGTTGTTTATAAGAATCACAGGTTGCAACCATAATAACCAGCTCAGGTTACAAGAACAATTATAGGAAAAAGCCCGGTGTAGGAAATTAAATAGGAGTTGGTTGGCTGAGACACAGAGAGGAGAAAGTGAATGAACGCATTCTCAGCAACCTCTTGAGAGCTCCCTGGGTTTTTTTGTCTGCCATGCAGCGAGCAGTTCATTTTCTCCAAAGGAACTTGGACTAAACAGATGATTAGAGGAAGGCAGCCAGGTGATGGAGATGCAGAAGAAGCTCAGACTCGGGAGGCAGCCATCATTTCCAATGACAAAAACCTCACCTCCTTTCACAATGATAGAGGACATCTTTGGGCCATGCTGTAAACTGTATTTCAGAGAAGACAACACTGACACTCCAGCTGTGTGATGTGCTGTCGTCTCTATGACACAGCCCTTGACAGCTCCTCCTGACTCCACCCCAGCCCCACAAACCCCATGACACCCAACCCCACCCCACCCACCCTAATCCCACACCATCCTATTACTTAGCCCCTACTTTGGGTTTCTCATGTAGATTTTCCTTTTGACCACCTATATATTTTCTTATGAGTCAACTTCCAATGAAGAATATAATCTAAGCTCTCGCAGCTGGATAGGTTTTTGAAATATCCAGGCTCTAATGGATTTCTGTTTTCTGGTCTGGCATGTAAAGAGCTCGGAAGTCATGGTTCCCATCCTCGCAACAAGAAAGATGCTGAACAAACTGAAAATCAGCAATTCTTCTTAGATCCTTCAGAGAATTTAGGTCACAGGGCAAACTGCTGCCCCCAAAATGAGAGAGACAGACAGGCTTCTTCTGGAGCAGAAGGCCAGGAGCAGAAATTGCTGCGGAAGCCATAATGGGTTCTTTTACCTGGTACGTCACATTCGGCTTTCAACCAAAATTAGAAGGCGTACTAAAAGACAAAAAAACACAATTTGAAGAGAGAGCAAGCATCAAAACCAGACTCAGATATGGCAGAGCTGTTGGAATTATCAGATCTGGAATTTAAAACAAAACTATAATTAGTATGCTAAGTTCTCTAATGGAAAAAAAAAGTGGACAACGTGCAAGAACAGATGGGTAATAGAAGCCGAGAGATGGAAACTAAGAAGAAATCAAAAGGAAATGCTAGAAATCAAATACCCAGGCTCTCGTCTTCAGGATAAAAAAAGGTATTAGCCCCCCTTCCCCCATTTACAGCTAAGCAAACTGAGACTCTGACAGTAGCTTGTCCAAGGTCAAGCTAATGAGAAAATGAGAATTGATACACAGATCTCCCGTACTTGAATGAAGTGTTGTATATTTGATTCCCTCCAGCATTCATTCAACAGGCATTAATTGAATGTTTCCTCTGCACTGGGCACTGAGCTAAACTTTGGAATACAGCAGTGAGCAAGACAAACTTGGTTCCTGCCTTTATGAAGTTTATAGTACAGAATTTTCCTGCACTTCCTCTTTAACCATACCAAAGAATGTAAGTCCATAATAATCAAACATTGTTAAATTTCACTTTCAGCTTGTATCTTATCTCCACATGTGCATATGTGTGTGTGGGAATTCCCAATTCAAATTTGTTCCTTCAGCAAATGCCTATTGACCATGTGCCAGGCACTGTGCTAGATGCTGGCGATACAGCAACCTCCAGACATAGAGGGAAGGAAACAGACATAGATGTCTACCATGGTGGAGTCTGCGTTTTAGTGGGAGGAGACAAACAGAAAAACTAGTAAAGAAGTACAGGCAATAATTGCTTCCCCTGGTAAAGTTTGAACTGGCCTCTCTATTTAAATATTCCACCTACCCTCTTCCTGGCACTTCCAACCTCCCCATTCTGACTTATTTCCCTTCATAGCAATTTGTGATATATGTAGGAGGTTTGAAAGATCTGGTGATGAAGTGGATGTGGGGTGAATAGAAGAAAACAAGAATGATGTCCGGGTGCCTGGCTGTTGCTTTGACTATGTCGGGGAAGCCTTAGAGGAGCAGATGTGAGGGAAGAAAGTTAAAGTTTGGACACATTTCATTTCAGATTCCTGGAGAGGAGATATTGCGTGGAAATGTCAAGCGAGTGAACCAGACCCTTTATCTCTCTGCCTCCCAGACAACCCAATTCCTATAAAGCAAACACCTCATCTATGTAGATAAGAGGTAGTTTAGCTTTTCCAGTACATTAAAGGCCCCAAATCACATCCTATCAATTAGTTTGCGTGAAACACACTGTGATGGCACAATTGATTGGCTTGGTGTAGAATATCACGCAGTCTGCATGAAAGGCAGACCAAAAGATTTTAATGCAGTTGTCTCCAGGCAATTATTAACTTTCCCTCTTAGCAACGGGACCAAGGCACTTTCATTCTCTGAAATGACACTTCTCCCTTGTTAAAGCCCACAGTTAATTTTATGAACCACACCAATTTAACACCCAGCTCACATGAGCCATATACCTTGAATAAATGCAAATCTAGTCTCTGTGGCATGAATTATGGCCTTATCCTGAGCATCACCATGGCAACTAATGACATCATCCCCCAACACCAACCTGCACAAAATCCAATTCTCCAAGGGTCCTTATTTGCCTAAATGGATGAATTCTTGGCTTACTCACATATGCATTCGTAAATATCACTCTGTTGTCAAAGATTTGCAGTGGATGTTTACTGTCATTTTGGGAGGTATATTCCCTTTGTGGCAAATGTTTTTTGTCCGTGATGGGGGTGGGGGAAATTCTAATGAAAATTACTGTGTGTATTTGATTAGCAACATTTGTTGATAACATATGGTCTGAGGAGGCTTCCGCAAATAAGAGGCTTTAAATAGTAAACAGAGATGTGACTGCGATGAAGCAGATGCTCTCCAAACACAGTATAAGGTTGCTTTGCCCGTAAATTTCTCCTTCCCTCCATCCAAGTGTGCATTACTCTCCTTTATTTTCTCCCCCAGATCAAAGAGTTCACCTTCAAAGCGGTAGCGTTGTGGGATAGGTTTGGAGAAATAATGTGCTGTGACTTTAGAAGTCATCTCCACCCCCCCCAAATTATGAATTAGCCGCTACTCATGTTTATTATTTGATATTAATAATGATGTAGTGTGACTAAATGAGTCAGCCAGCTCAAGTGGATCTGGAAGCAGCATTTGGGCACCACGTGTCTGAAATGCTATGATACACAATCCCAAATTTTCCAGTACACCAAGAGTGCTGGAAAGAACTCCATGAAGAATTTAGAGCAGCAAATTGGATCACTATGGAGTGAGCTGCCCTTGTAAGTGCATGCTTAAGATTCATCTGTGTGGATGTGCTTGGGTGAGCAGACTTCTAATCTGCTAGTGAAAATATAAGTATTCCCATTAGACTGAGCTGGCGATATAACTGGGTAGAGCAGGGGTCAGTAAACTTTTTCTGTAAAGGGCCAGAAAGTAAACAATTTAGGCTTGTTGGCCATATGGTCTCTGTCATAACTACTCTACTATGCCTTTCAAGCGCAAAAGCAGCGTAGGGATGTGTCAATGCATAGCGTAGCTGTGTCTTAATAAAACTTTATAGATGGCCATTGAAATTTGAATTTCATATAATTTTCACGTGTCACAAAATATTATTCTTCTGATTATTTTCAGCCATTTAAAAATGTGAAAACCTTTCTTAGCTCAGCAGTTGGCCAGACTTGGCCCATGGGCCATAGTTTACCAAACTCTGGTCTATAATCCTAAAAGGAGAGACATTTTTTAGCACTTCACATGTGCTGGGTATTGAGATGAACACTGTATATGCAATAGCTTATCTCCTACTTATTCTTCCATTGACCTTCTGGGGTCAGTCCTCTTCTTATCTCCAATTATAGATGTGAAAGCCAAGGTTCAAACCAACACCTAGTAAGTGTTATCATTTCTGCAGGTGGCATCTCCCCAAGTAGAATATAACATCCATAAGGACAGTGCTGATATCCCGTTCACCTTTGGATCCACAGCAACATCTAACACAGTGATTTGCGCGTGGTAGACATTCAGGAAGGGTTTTCTAAATGAAGGGCTAATTGGAGGTATGATTGATGCCTAAGCAGTAGAAGTCAGAGCTTCATCCAATGCCACATAGTGCATGTAGGTTAGTCAGCTGGTTGTTCATCTCTTTATCCCCCACCTTCTGGCAGAAGATATTTGGTTTGGCATGGACACGGGTCTCAATACATGTTCCTTTATATTTGGAGGTGCTACTGTGGGTAACTGCATTTCCATAGTCTGTGTGTGCGCTTATGGCTGAAAAGACCAAAAGTAATAATAATACTTCATTTTATGACTTCGTGGCACTTTCCAGCTTTATACTGTTGGCATTCACATTGCTTCCAGCCCTTGGCCTCGTGAGCTAACCACTCCTTGACCTTCAAGGACCTCCGCCTTGCTCCTCAGAGTGCTGTCCTTGTTGTGGTGTATGCTGGGTCTCCTCCACATGCTGCCAGCAACTGCGTCCCCTTCAGAGAGCTGCTGTGCTCCTAAAAACCATCTAATTCTCAAGGAGATAAAGCCCTCAGTTTGGCTTAAAGGAGGCAGTCACACCCTTGGTCATCTCATGTGTCACATCTCTCCACAATTGCCTGAATTTGATGACATGGTTATTCTGAATTTGTCACTTCTTCCTAGTCATTAAAGAAATATTTATTGTGTGTCAGGCCCTGTGATGGGTACAGGAGATTTTTTTTGTAATTATGCTATGATCCTTGCCCCTAAGTTGTTCACCATCTAGAAAGAGAGCCAGATACACACACAGATAATTGTCAAACTACACTATAACACTGTGTTGTAAGTTATTGAAAGGCAGTAAAGCTCTGTGGTTTAGTGCATGGCCTTTAGGGTCAGAAACTTCAATTTGAAGCCCAGCTCTGTGGTAGCCTGAAACCCTGGCCCAGTTACTTAACCTCTACGAGTCCTAGTTTCTCCATTTATAAAGGAGATAATAAGAGAATATACCTCATAAAGCTGTTAGAAAGATTAGGGGCTGGCCTGGTGGTGCAGCGGTTAAGTTCACACGTTCCGCGTCTCGGCGGCCCGGCGTTCACCAGTTCAGATCCTGGGTGCAGACATGGCACGGCTTGGCAAAAGCCATGCTGTGGTAGGCATCCCACGGATAAAGTAGAGGAAGATGAGCATGGATGTTAGCTCAGGGCCAGTCTTCCTCAGCAAAAAGAGGAGGATTGGCAGTAGTTAGATCAGGGTTAATCTTCCTCAAAAAAAAAAAAGGAAAGATTAAATGAGATAATCCATGAAAAGCATTCAGCCCAAGGCCTAGCAAACCATAAGCAATTGATAATTGGTGACTATTTTTAGTGTTTTTGTGAGATAGCTGTACAGTGTGAGTACAGTGGTAGATCTGATGGGATCGCAGAAGAGGGACACCTCACCCACTTTACTTTATCTGCCTTGAGTTCAGAGAGAAGTTAGTTAATCTTCCCAACTGCTGCTTGCAATAAATATTATCAACCTCTGGTCTTCTCAAATCAAAGCGTAATTTTATTTCAGTTCTGGGAAACTTTTGAGAAGAGGTATTCATCTTAATACCCACATCAGTGCACAGCAAAGGAAAAGAAATGAGCAGAGACTAATGCAACAGTGAGAAATAGATTTCCTATGTGGCTCCACCAGAAGGCCAAGGTTTTTGATGCTTCCCCCGCTAGCTGATTTGGCTATAGGGTATGTAGCACTGTGTGAAGTATACTGAACATGTGAAATAAATCCAAAGTGAGAAGCCAGAGTAGCCCAGACTCCCTCAGTCTTGAAACAGAACTCTCTCTTTGAGTTACAAAGGGAACTAATGGTAACTGGATCAAGACACAGAGTAGTGAGGTGGTGGAACGCATGAGGGAGGCAATATGGCGGCATGGTTAAGAGTTTGGATTGTGGAGTCAAACTGCCATTTACTCCCTGCATGTGATACTGGGCACATTACTAGCCTCTCTGAGCCTTAGTTTCCTCATCTGTAACTATGCGGGTGATAATTGTAAGCATTTCACAGAACAGTCAAGATGGTTTAAAAAGAAAAAAAATCCATCTATGACTGTATAACATTTTTGAGATAGGAATTTGTGCCTTGCACATGGTAATCTTTGAATAAATATGAGCTATTTCTATCATAAAGATAGTCAGGTCTCTCCATGGCTGGAAAAAGACAAAGAGTGGACATTTTTATGACTTTTTTCACAAAGGGTAAAGGGGAAGGTAAGAGTGCTAATAATTAAACCTCCTTGGGACTCCCAAGAATAGAAAGCCTTGACAAAAAGAAACTGGGAATGGTCTCACAGAGTCCATTGACTGCAGCAAGGGGCAAAGGTTTCATGTCAACACCAGTGGCAGCCAACCTCCACTGCATGGTGCATCTTCAGTCCCAGCTGAACAGACTGGGGTGGCATTGGACTCAGAGCCTGATTCATGAACTTGTGACCCATGCAGCTGCACAGGCCCCACGCAGACAGGACCTATGTTTGGTTTAATGCTCTGCTGTTGCCAGCATGAAATTCTTAATAATTTTACATTTGAACTTGTGTTTGTAAGTGAAGTCCAATGGCACAATGGAGCATGCAGTAGAGCAGAGGAAATACTCAGAGAAAGGAAAATGCTTTCTATGTTAGTTCCTTTAATGGCACTTTTTTCCAGCCTTTTGAACAAGGAGCCCCACATTTTCATTTTGCACTGAGCCCTGAAAGTGACGTAGCCAGTCCTGATTAGACTGGACACTTTCTCTTTTTGCCTGCTTCACTGGGCCAGGTTACCATTTTGAAATCTGATGGATAAATTGGGATTCAGTAGTGACCTAACAACTTGAGTTGAGCCAAGGGTCATTGTAGGAAGCCAAAAGCACAGCTGCAGGCCTGGTGGAAAGGAAAAGCAACTCACTGTCCAACTGGATGGGGGTCATCAGGGCAGCCTCCAGCAGCTTGAATTCCATCCAGCTGATGGAGTCTCAGAGGCCTTGCCCTGCTTCACAGTCTTGAGTCCTATCGAACACCTTATGAGCTGAGCATCCTTTGGTAGCAGTGGGGGTTCAGGCAGACTGGGTTAGTGCCCACTGAGCACGCCCGAAAATCCCTACAACCAGAACCAAGGACAATATCATGGGGATGCAGTGTGGGGGGACCCCCAGGCACTGGGATCAAGGCCTCTTTGTGGCTTAGTGTTAAAGCAGCTCATTCCAGAACTCTTTGGTCCCCAGCAAGAATCTTCCTCATCTCCATGACCAAGCATGTCCTCTCCTTTGCTCTATTGTGATTGTTATGCTTCTTCAATGATTTTCATGAACTTGGGTTCCCATGGATCTGGGCTTCCCCTCATCTTCTGTGTTCTGGTGCTCTTTGTCAACTCTCTCTGTATTCCTCATGTCTTTGAGTTTGGTTACCAGGATTTATTTGGCTGCAACAGTGAGACTAGCAGTCAGGTTTTCATCATTTACAAAAGAAGAAATACAAACAACCAATGAACACAGAATAAAATAGTCAAGCCTGCTGTTAGTCAAAGAAATACCCATGAAAACAACAACAAGAAAATAGGCCACAAGAAAAAGTAAACAGGGACAACTGGTGAGGCAAGAAGCCCTGTGATTTGCACTCTCATTTCCAGATGGTGGGAGGGTACTAGTTACCTTGGTAGAAAGCATTTTGGGAATAGGTGTCCCAAGCCTTGAAAGTGTTCATTGATGAGCACAGTTCCTGCAGCATTGTAAGAGCACCATAATATTTGTTGATAAATAAATGAAGAAATGATTTTCCATCTAAGTCTCTATCCCAAGGAAATAATCAGAGATGAAGTAAAAAAGTACTGTCCATCCCAATCTCCACAATAGAACAATAGCTAAATAAATTATGATGCATCCATAAGGTGTAATATTATAGAGTCATTAAAAATCATATTTTAATGAATATTTTACAATATGGAAATTGGCCACCATAGAAGGCAAAATGAAAAAAATCTCTATACAAAGTTATATCTATTCTTATTTCCCTGTTCTGTAAAAGAATATATATTTGGCATCATTTGTTTATTCAACAAATTTTTACTAAGTATCTTCTATGTGCTAAGCACTGTGCTAAGTACTAGGTATGCAATATAAACAAAACACACACACTCCCTGTGCTCATGGAGCTTACAGAATATTGGAGGATTCAGCTATTAAACAATTATACAAATCAATAATTAGAAATCAAATGATTGCTAGGATGGAAAATTAAAGAGTATGTTCAAGAGAGTTTAAAGCTGGAACCAAATTTGAACTGGGAGATCAAAGGACATGTTCTCCAGGAAAGTGGTCTTTAAGCTGAGCCCTCAAGACGTAGCCTGGTGGAGGGTAGGGCAGGGAGAAGCCTGGTCAACAGAGGGACCTGTGCATACAACAGCCCTGAGGAGGCACAATTGAGAGGCCCATGACACTGGAGCAGATGAGTGGGAGACCCTACCAAAGGGTCTGGATTGCCCCCTGAGTGCAGTGGGACAGGTGCCATGGTAGGGTTTAGGGCAGGGACTCAATGCAATCTAGTTGACACTTCTGGAAGATCATGCTGATTCCAGGTATAGAGTGGACAGAGATGGCTCTGTAAGAATAATGATGAGTGAACGCAGAGGCCACATCTGAAGCACCCATCAAGGCCTTGTCAGCCCAGCCTGGCACTCAACCTCCGTGCTAGGTAAGCCAGGCTCTCCTCTGGGGAGATCTAAGACTCAGATTCCCACAGACAGTGAGTGGGGAAGGGCATTTCCTGTGTCACATCCTTCTACCATCCATTCCTCTTTGACAGAGCTGAACTCCATCCATTCCTCTATTCAACTCATCTTTGAAGGCCAGTAGAATGGGGCTCCCTGCCTCCCTACTAATACTGAGGTCTCATTTTAAGGTCAGGTGTTGGTTTGGACCAAATGGAGCCCCATCTCAAAATCTACAACTGCAGTTTCCAAGAACTAGGGATTCAAAGGATGCAAGGAAATATTAGTGGTTATCCAGGAATGGATTGTAGGTATAGCAAATGCATGGGGGAAAGTTCTCACCAACTTGACTTCATGCTAATTCCAAGTGATTCCTTATAGTTCTCCGTGAAGACCCGTGGCAACTTTCTGAGCATCTGTCTTGCCTTTGCCTAACAAGTTAATTAACACTTTTTGTCACTCTGGCAGCTTTGAAGGGGAAGGGAGGGGGATGTGACAGCCAACGCTGCCTCGGGTTAACCCTGCATTCACCCAACCAGGGAAGAAGGCAGCTGACTTTAGCATTGTCAAGATGAAGGTCTCCACATTGACCTCTCTGATTCTCTCTGCAGCTGGGGCACCCAGGGTGACTTCTCGACGACCCATGCGCTGCCTGCTGTGAAGGTGAAGCTGTTCACAGAGAGCACAGGCGTCCTGGCCTTGGAGGACAAGGAGCTCGGACGGGTAAGCTCTCCCCATCACAAGGATGATCCATCACAAAGGGCTCTAGAGAACGAGTGTCCCTGGGTCCTAAGAGGCAGCATTGCCAAGTGCCAAAAGGCCCGGCTTTGGGATTTGAATCCTGGACTCCACTTTCCATTGACTGTGTGACCTTGCGCATATCTCTCAACCTCTCCAAGCCTCAGTTTCCCCCTCTTCAAATCTAGGCTACCAATAGTGAGCACTGCAGAAGATAGAGCAAGAGTTCTCAACACCATCAGACCCAAACAACCTTCAGAGCAAAGATCTGTCATGCCCTTCACCATCCTGAAGTGAAATTCTTAGTTACTTAACAAACAGACTTACCTCACAATTTTAAAATCAACATGACATAACATAAAGGAGAAATAAAAGGAACTTAATTAAGAACATAATTTCAGAATGTAAAGATTCAGACGACTGCCCTGGAAGACCTAAGAAGGAATGCTTTGCTTGCCCATCTGGAGAATCACCGAGAAGGTGACAGCTACGAAGTCCGCCCTGGAGCTTGGTGGCTCAAAAGCCTGAGTATCAGTAAACTGATTTCTTGAATCAGTAAACAAGTGTTGGTAACAAAAGTTTCCTTGATTTCCCTGAAAAATTATCAAAAATACTTTGTTTGTGTAAAACAGATTTAGGATCTGGACTCAGTTAATTATAAACTGGTTTTTCCACCTCCATTTATGTCCACTGGGAATATTCAAAAGTCAGGTGGGATGCAGGACAACTCCTCCTTGGGAAGGCTTACCTAGCTCATTGTGGGATGTTTAGGATCCCTGGGCCCCACCCTTCCAACACCGACAGAACCCAACGCCAATTATTTTGTCAACCAAAAATGTCCCCCAAATTTTTGAAACATCCTGAGAGGTGGTACCAATCCCTTTGAGTACCACTGAGATAGTAAAGACATTTCTTCTTGCATCTCAGCTATTGACTTTGCATCAAACAGCCAGGATTTTCAGAACGTAAGTTGGATTTGTCACCTGCTAGCTTCAAAGGCTCCCATTGCTCCACACGCTTTTAATACCATCTGGACTCTGTGACGGCCTACAAAGACTTGTGTGACGTGGCATCTGCTCACCTTCTTAGCCCGTTTGTGGCCCCCTTTCCCCTCTTCCACTGTGCCCCCGCATCACTGGCCAAATTTCAGTCCCTCAGATAAACCACATTCTTTCCCAGCTCAGGGGACTTGCTCTCTGCCTGGAACACTCTCCCCGCCACCCAGCTCTTCCAAAGTCTACCTCCTTCTCTGTATAAATGCCACCTCCTCCTCAGAGAGCCCTTTTCTGACTGCCCATCCTCCTTCATTTGCTACCTCAGCCCCCTGTTCACGTCCTCCACTGAACTTACCACCAGTGAGAGAGAGAGAGGAATTTACAGAAATTTTGGCTTTTGGCTCCCCCACTGGACTGTAAAACCTCCACCGGGATAGAAACCTAAGTGATTTTGTTCATCACCCTATACCCAGAGCCTAGCACATAGACTCAATAAATTTCATTTCATACTGATTGAATGAATGATCCTTTCCAAAAGCTGTGTGACCTTAGCCCAGACACTTAATCTCTCTGAGCCTCTGATAGATCATCTATAGAATAATAAGAGACCACCCCAAGACAAACACACAGACACACACACCTCTAACAATGCCAGCAAGAACACATTAACCATGCTTTCTTTGTTCTTCCTTTGTTTTTTGCTTCCTTAATCTGGCTTTCATCTTTAGAACTAACCTGGAATCATATTACTAAGACCTAGATCACAGAGAGAAGTAAAACAAAAAGTAAACAAGGCTAATAGCAAAAAGAGTGCTCCCCAAAAAAGAAGGGGGATGAAAGAAGAGAATGACAAGTATTCATTTCTGTCCCTGGGGAAAGAGAGACACACACAGAGTGGGGGAAGGAACCTGCTTTTTCTTTTTCTTCAAACTTCTCTTTTCCTTGAAGAATCATATCAAGAATCATATGAGACTCAGAGACCTAGGGTATCAGTGTTAGAAGAGAGAAGTCCAGAAACCTGAGTCCACAGAGGGCACCATGGGACCCAGGAGCCCCTTGAAATTGTTTGCAAATGTTGGCAGAGGGGGAAATATGTGCATTTTTCTGGGCTAGTCCAAAGCATTCACCAGCTTCTCAAAGCTGTTTCCACTCAAAAAAGTTGAAATCACCGGGCTAGTCAAACTCTTTCCTTTTGTAGACAAGCAAACTGATTTCTGTGGAAGGGAGGCCACTCCCCAGAGCCGCCCAGTGAGCTGGGGCCCATCTCCCATGGGCCAGGCCACTGTCCTAAGCCCCTCACTGATTCTGCACCAGAACCCTCATGAGGCAGGTACAGTTATGACTCTTCCTGTACAGACAGGCACACTGGGGCCCAGAGCAGCAAAGGAACTTGCCAGGAGTGATGTGGCCTCAGTCCCAGGGCTCTTTTCACTACACCACGTTGTCTCTAGGCAGAAATAAAACCCTCAGCTCTGCTGTGGTGGTGGAGGCCATGAGCTTGCCACAGTCCCACGCAGTCATTCATTTCTCAGTAAATCACTCTCTCCTCCAGCCCCATTCTATACATCCTCAGATACTACGGTCTTCGTCCTTCCTGCCAAAGAAACTTGCCACCAGTTGCGGTGGGGCTGGCCTGCCGCGCCCTCGTGCCAGCTGGAGCGCCTTCTGCTGGCAGCTCCTCCACAGGCCGCAGCTGGGGGCAAAGGTGCTCCTTTTTTAAAGCAAAGCGATTCCTTGGACTCTTCACCAGAGCGTTTCTACGTGCTAATTTTTCCCCAGCTTAGCAGGACACAGCCACATTCAAATCCCGGTGCTATGTTCATTCATTGAACAATACTTACTTTGTTCCACTTTCAGTATGCTTCCTTTTTATTAACCCTTTGAACTGAAAGAATAATTCATGCATATTGTAAAAAAAAATTAAAATAGATATACAGTGAAAACTGATGATCCCTCCCACCTCACCCTAGTATCCTTTCCCAGAGAAAAACCTTGTTTTCAATTTATTGTGCTTTCTTCCCAAAATACTCTCTACATGTACAAGCATAGCATATGTAGGCATACACGTATATATCCCTCTTTAAAAAAAAAAAGAAAGCAATCAAGCACAACTGGAAGTTACTGTATGCATACTGCTTTACATTTTGCTTGAAACATCAGTATATTTGGAAGTTGGTCCATATCAGCCCATTCTGACTTCCTCCCTGTTTTCATAGCTGCATAGTATTCCATTCGGTAACTGTATCATAACTTATTTAACTTGTTTCCAGCCTTTGGCTGTGTAAACAACGCTTCAACAACTCACTTTAAGTTTATTTCTTTGCACATATGTGTGTATATGTATAGGATGAATATCAAAAAAATATTTTGCTGAATGAAATTTCAATATTGACAGACACCAAATTGTCTCCTAAAGAGTATATACCAATTTATACTTCCACAAAAGGCAGAAGAAAGTGGCTGTTTCCCCACACCATTGCCAACACTGCAATGTTATCAAACTTATTTATCAAATATGATTGTGGGCCCACTGTATCTGGTCATGCGTCGGAGGCCAGAGCAAACGGGAATAATGACAGGTAAAAATCTTACCCCTCAAAATTTAAGGGATACAGACATAAAACCAGAAATTATAGTGCAGTGTAGCAAGTGCTCTGTTAGAGAAAGGACTGCTGGGAAGCACATAGCAAGGGGACATGACACAGTCTGAGGGGCAGGGATGTCTTCCTGGGGGACTACAGAGGTAGGGAGAGATATACAGCCTGAGTCTCAGAAGGGATCAGCCCGGTAAAGGTTCAAGGGAAAGCAGTGCCCCAGAAGGACCTGCCTGCATGGGCTGGTAACTACGAGAAACGGGGGGGGGCGGGGTGCCCGGGGGGGCGCTTCCGGCATGGGGTGGGTTGTTCCCACATCAGCATCACCACATCAAAGCGCAGCACACATGGGCCCGGGCTGAGATGACAGAATGCTCCATTAGCAGTCTGGAATGTCCAGATGAGGTGTCTGGACTGCTCAGGCCTCATGCGCACCCAGAAGGACGCTAATAATTCAGCTGGGCTGACACATACAAAGGACTGGTCGGCTGGTCGGGTGCACGGCAGGGTGGGGATGAAGACGAAGGAGAACTGCGGTCACCTCATCTCTCCATTCTGGAGAGTCTCCCCCAGGGAGTGCCCACGGGGGGAGAAGTCTTTGTGAGGCGGCCAGTAATGAACTGCGGCCATTTACGTCAACAAATGGACACCATATTGCCAGTGGGAAAGACGCCCGGCATCCATATGGCGGAAGGCCAGTTAACGAGCTCCGGGTGCCCAGACCACTGCTCCTACTTTGATTTCCCCAAACAGGCGGGACCAGAAGGGGGCTCAGGGCCTTCCTGCTGCTGTTCTGGTCCTGGCTGGGCTTTCTCCTCCCAGCCGCTCCCCTTCCCTGCGTCCCAGCCCATCACCCGCCTTTCACCTCTCAGGCCACACTCGCCCGGGAGAGAGGGTCAGCGTCCCTGGATCAGCAGGCTCCTCCTCTCCGTCTCCCAAAGGCTGGGGTCTCCAGGAAATGGGTGATATGAAGGGACAGGTGTTATCTTGAGGGAAGGGAGAAGTCTCCACAACCCGATGACACCCTGAGTTACTTGTTTACTTCCAGCTTCCTATAGCATATCACAGTTCACTAGTGCCAGTTAAGGGAATTTACACATTTTATGATAGAATTTTCACTAAATTAACCCTCACAAAATGAGCAAATGGCCTAAAAAAAATTATAACAGAAGAGCTATGATTTGAAGATAATACTGGAATTGCAAGCCTGGCAAACAGCATGAAAATGGGGGAGCTGACACGGGTCCTACTAGCTGTTCTGTCATCCTCATCATGAGATAAAAACCATACCCATGTAATTGGATAGGATGACATGTGAGTCAAGACATTATGAAATTATTTACAAGACTATTGAATTATGGGTTTACATCCAGTATCATGAACAATGAGCCTTGCCCTAAATATAGATGGTACCTTGAAATATAGCTAATAATAGTACAAAGCCACAATTAGGAAGATATTTAAAAATATCATTTTTTATCTTTAGCCCATCTTTTTAAAACTTATATATTTGTGTATGTTTTATGACATATGTAATAATGTAATATATTAACGCAAAGTAAAAATACATAATGTAAAATATGGGTATATATTAATATATTTATATAAATATTTATGTATTTATATTGATATATTTTTATATTGATAGTGATATATTTACAGATATTTAGCTAATTGCTCAAAAATATTTTACTGAAGAGAATAATCAAAAAAATTTGGACAGCCTCTGGTCTGAAAAATCAGGGCTTCTTGTATTTTAATCATGTTCTTAGACCTTAAGAAGACAAATTTTGTGTTTAGAGAGAATATATAAATTTTCGTTCATTGAAGAGAGGAAATTTACTGGAAAAATGAGGGTCAGACCAGGAATCGGAAGGGATGGAAAAATCAGCACAAGCCAGGCGTGTCGCAGTGGGCCAGTTCTGCTTTTCTGTCATGGTTCCTCCTCTTCTCAGAGCTCTTGTTCCACAATCACACGGGAAGCCATATGCTTCTACCCTCCAAGCACGGGCCAAGTTGGCTTGATGGCAGTGAGGCTGATGCAGCATCTGGAAAGCCAGTGTGTCCACCCCTGAGACTCTGAGCCCCTCCTGTCCCTTCCAGAGGTTAAAGAAGCCCAGGAAAGGAGCCTGACTTCCCTGCACCTGGAGGAAATAGAAGCTTTGAAAACAGAGCCCAAACAACATGCAACAAACCAGGGCACGCTGCCACCACAGAAGCAGATCTTAGCAAGCCCAGCTTTTTTTGTTGTGCTTATATTTAGTTCATGTTCCTTTAGTTTAGGGGATTTTCCAAATATCTCACTCCTCCCCAAGTGCACGTTCCCCAGATCCCATGTGGCTCCTGAGAACTCTTTCATCATGAAACAAAAAAGTGGATCCACTTCTGGCTTCGCTTACAGCATCTGAGACGATGAGAACTGAGGCAGAAGACCCAAATCAGAGCACCCTCTCTGAAACACACGGTTAAAGGCATTTTCTAGAGCTGGTCTTTCTTCAAGCTGTGTGTGCTTTCTTCCAAACCAGGACAAAGTCTGGTGTTGTGTGATAAGATTTCAAGATCAGGTGAAATCGGGTTAAAATGTGTGACTATAAGCAAGTGCCTTTCCTTCTCTAAATGTCACATGTCTCATCCATGGAATAAGGCCCCTTCCGTTTCCCCTGCAACCTTTGAGGGATTTCTCCTCTTGAAATAGTAGAAGAAATCCCGAAGAACGGAAACAAGAGTGAATTAGAAGTGCTCTCTACTACAGAAGGATATTTCTTCCTTTCATACATCCATCTTATATGAAGAGAATAATGCATGGAAAACATTCTCGGTTCTGGGTTGCTTTAGTCCTTCTGAGCATTAAGAAAGTACAAAAGCTGGATCACAGAAATTGTGATCTTTACTTTTACAGAATTAGCCAGGGAGGGAGAGGAGAGCAAGAGAATGCCATTTCTGTCCTCAGGCCTGGCAGCTTGGTGTGAGCCAGCCATGGCTGGTAGAGGGAGCCCGGGACTTGAGTCCATTGGCCAGGCCTCCACTTCATTTAACTGCCCACCTGCTGGCTAAGGGAATTGGACAAGACAACTTCTCAGCAGCAAAGTTTCTCATCTATAAAAACATGCCCATAACAGCGTTTCTATTTTCTGGCTAAAATGGTTGTGCCTTTTCCCAACAGGTTATTCTCCATCCCACCCCAAACAGCCCCAAACAGTCAGAATGGCACAAAATGACAGTCTCCAAAAACTGCCCCGATCAAGACCTCAAAATCAAACTTGCTGTCCGAATGGATAAGCCTCAAAACATGAAGCATTCTGGGTAAGTGTTTCTTCTTTGAGTGACAATTTTGGACACACCTCCATTTCATTTCTTAAAATATTTTTTAAGAAAAAGAAAAACTGATCTTCAGAAAACTACATGGAAGGAAATACAAAGGATTCATGAGAGATTATTAAAATACTTGACTTTGATATTTACTATAAGCTCCCTCAGTTCTTATGATTACTGTATTTACTTTTGTGCTGTCAAAATAGAATAAGTTCCTTCTCCTTTTCTAATTGGATTTCTAGTGTAATTCAAACCCTTCCTAGAAGCAGGCTGGGTGATTCTGGTTTAGGGGGTTTTATTGGCTTCTAATACCTTCTCAAAGGCGTCTAGATCTTTCAGACTCTGAGGATCACTCACTTGCACCTTCATTAACAGCCACATCCAGGAGGTGTGAGCAGTTGCTGTAGGCAACCTTCAAACAATCAATTCACATTAAATCAGTTTTAGTGTTCGGTGTAACATTTAAATAAATGACCAAGAAATAGAAAATTTATGATGATTTTCAGTTTCTTAAGGTTTGAGAGGAATGACCAATTAAGTAATTTCAAGTATGATAAAAAGATTAGGTAAAGTATAGTTTTATTTTACAGATCAAACCAATGATTTGTACAGGAAATGTTTGTTGACAACTGGGTGTATGCTGAGCCATGGCTTATTAAACTAAATTGCTTGGACACCAGTATCTCAGAAAATGTGATCACTTAGAAATAATTTGGGCCATATAACTCTGAATAGGAGAGTGTTTAGCCAACGGTAGGGAATGGATTGTTTTTCAAGGATTCTGCAGGTACCGTTTGCCAACCAGCCATCATTCTGCTTAGCCCCTCGTCAGTAGAAACCTCTCGGTAATTCTCTTTGTTTGTGTTTGTTTCTCTTTGTATGTGTTTATGAGAGGGCTTAAAGTGGGAAAACTGAGGATTGGTTATGTGCTAGAGGTTTGGGGAATTCAGAAACCCAGCACTAGCGACTAGTTGCTGATTGAGACCGATTTAGACAGAAGCCCATGAGAGGTCCCAGGGGGAGTGACGAGGACAGGAAGTTCACATCTCAGTAGATGAGCAGACCACAGCAGCATGCTGTTAGACAGTAAGGAAGAGCACCCTAGTCTTGGTGCCACAGAGTTCTGGGGGGCAAAAAAAGCTCAAGGTTCCAGAGAACGATAGATACCTACCAGTCAGGGCACTGGAGGGGGTCAGGCATGGGGAACTCCAGAGGAAGCAGAGGTCGCCCACGAGCCGGAGACCCGTTACTGAATCTGAATTCCAGCTTGGATTTGGGAAATTTACATGGCATTATCTTGAGGCCAACCTATTCCCAGAACCTGAGATGGAATTATGGCAAAGCTCTTCTGCCTGCGGCCAGGAGAAGGCCAGGGGAGAATGAACCAGGCCCTTGCTACACACTCAGTCCTTTTTCAACCATCCATGGTGAAGGCTGCCAGCTTCTCCTCAATTAAATTAGCGACTCAAGAAGATGTCTCATGAAATGTTTCTGAGGTCGGCTTTTCCTCCTTCTTATCCTACTCCTGGCATTTATTCCAAAATGTTAAATGGAATTTCTCCCATTATCTCTTCCCCTTCAATGTAAACATCCTTGTTTCAAGACAAAGGGTTTGCAAATTCTGTGAGGTTCCTAGAGCACCCAGGAAAAGATTCTGCATTTTAGCAAAATACTGGCTCATAAATACTCAGTAAATATTTGCTAAGGGAACCAGAGCCTGAGTGAGCAGGACAGAGGTAGAGAGACAGAAATAAGGAGGGTCGAGCAGACCAAAGAGAGAGAGAGAACAAAAATGTGAAAGTATCTATCTTCAAAACTGCTTTTTTAAAAACATTTTCCTTAAAAGGATCAGTAGCTCAGCCCACGTTCTAGGCCCCTTTGAAGCACTATGCTAGTTTTACAAATACTCTCTTATTTAATCCCTATGGCAAACACTTGACATATTATTTTCCCCATTGGACAAATTCCCATTTCCCACATTCTCTTCATTTACTCTGCTGGAAACTGAACTAACTGGTCTGGTTCAGTACTGTTTCTGTTGATTCATTTGTAAAGTTAGTACCATATTTCAGGCTCTCTTGACCCTACGGATTTCAGAAGAAATATGTAGCTCACTTCTGACAGGTGTTACAGCCGTTTCATATCACTAGGCTGCCATTTAAAAATTACCCCTGCCAGGAAATATACCAGGAGGGCCTAAAGTGGCTCTGAAAAGTGGACAATGGATGCCGTAATAACTCTCTCAGACCCCGTGGCCTAAATCAGGGGCGAGCAACCTTAGCTGCATGAGGGATGATTCAGGGAAAACGAAAATGTTTGGGCTACTTTTTTTTTAACTTAAACTTTCAATAGCTTTTTGAAGCTCCATCATGTGGGGCAGGGGATAGAAATATCAGAACAATGTCATAAACTAGAGAATGAGAGAGAAAAAGGGATTTTTAAGAAGCCTGACTGAAGTTACAAATTGTATCCACTGCAATGTTTATTAAAACATAAAAGGAAAAGCAGAATTACTGTGAATTACTCCCTGTTGGTGGATGTAGTTCCTTGAATGAGCTACTGGGCCATTCAAAATCACTTTCTTTATTGAGTAGAAAAATGTCAGTGAAAAAATCAACACTGCTTTTTGGCCTTAATACATTAGTATCTGGGAACACTTCCTTGGTGGCTTTCTAATTGTTCGTCTTTTACATCCATATGGTGTTTTCAAGTTCAGGAAGTGCATTCCCATGCATTATCTCATTTCCTCCCTGAAACAGCCTCACAAGGATTAGGTATTATTATGCTCCCATCTTAATAAATGGCTTCTCCCTTCACTCAGTTGTTCAGACCAAGATCCTTCGAGTCGTCTTTCACGTTTCTCTTTCTCTCTCACCCCTCATCTCATCCATCATCAAATTCTCTTGACTCCACCTTCAACTCTAGACTCCACCTTCAAGGTAAATCTAGAGTTCCACCTCTCCTCACCACCTTCCATCGCCATTCAAACCCACGCCACCGTCACTTCTCCCCTTCACCTGCTGCACTTGCCTCACAAGCAGTCCGCCACTGCTGTCCTTGCCTCGCTCTAGTCTTCTTTCCCACCCTGAAGCCAGAATAGTTCTTTTAAAAACACAAGTCAGATCCTGCCACTTGAATGCTGGAAAACCTCCAGTGATTCCCTATCTCATTCAGAGTAAAAGCCGGTATCGTTACCGTGGCTGCAAGGCCCTACCTGACAAGGATTCCACTACCTATCTGAGCTTGATCATTGCTCCAGATGCACTGGCCTCCTTGCTCTTCCTCAAGGATTCCAAGTGCACCCCCTCCTCAGGGCTCTTGTCCCCACCATTTCCTCTGCCTTGGATGACCACTCGATGTCCCCCACCCAGATGTCCACATGGTTCACCTTGCCTTCTGCATGTCCCTGCCTTTCTTGGCCCACCTCTGTCCCCGCCACCCCTTACTCTGCTTTATTTTCATCAGAGTACTTATCGCCATCTCACATATCATATATTTCTTCTTTTATTAGTTTGTTTTCTGTCTTCCCCATTAGACTGTAAGTTTCTTCTCAGCAGGGACGTTTGTCTCCTTTGTTCAAAGTAGCCCGTATCAGACCTGAGTGTAGTCAAAGTCCAATAAATTGTTTGTTGCCTAAATGAATAAGCGAGTGAATGAATCCCCACTTTACAAAGAGGGAAACTGAGGCTTAGAGTGGTGAACAGACTTGCCCAAGTCAGAGTAAGCATCAGAGCCACCTCTAGAATTGTGTTATCCCTTTCAGTTTAACTTTAACTGAGGACCTGAAACTTGAATAAAATACAGAGTGCCCCGTGGTTCCACTCTGGATTCATTCAGTGAACCACAGTCCACTAACCAGGAGTAATTGACAGCAATTCTGATTTTCCTTTTATGTTTTAACAAACCGTAAAGGGTATACAGTTTGTAAGTCTTAGCCAGGCTTCTTAAAATCCTGTTTCCTCTTCCATTTTCTTAGCTGTTCTGCTGCTGGAGACTTCTCATTCTTCAAAACCATCACACTCCTCTCTCCTCCTAAGTGTCCGAGACACCATTCACACTGGCATGGACTTTCCAACAAGGCTACCTAGACTGACCTAATTGAATACTTTTAGGATTCCATTTTATCTCCCTTGTTGACATATTTTTTCTGTAAATGTCAATTAGATCAAGTGGGTTGATAGTGTTCAAATCTTCTAAATCCTTACTGATTTTCTATAAATTATTGAGAAAGAGGTATTGACATTTCTGAGTATAATTATGGATTTGTTGTTTGCCCTTACAGTTCTGTCTATTTTTACATCATGTATTTTGGAGCTCTGCTGTTAGTTGCATAAACATCTAAGATTATTATGTCTTCTTGATGAATTGACCTTATAAAATGATCTTATGAAATGATCTTCTTTATCCTCTGGTCATATTCTTGGCCCTGAAATTTACTTTGCATGACAGTAATAAATATAGCCAATCCAGATTTTTTTAAAACTAGTGTTAGCATCATAAATTCTTTTCCATCCTTTTACTTTTTACCTGTTTATGTCTTTAAAGTTCATTTCTTGTAGGCAGCATAGAATTGGGTCTAGCTTTTTAAATCCAATCTAAAAATTCTGGATATTTAGCCTATATATATTTAATGTAAATATTGATATGGTTACATTTAAATTAAATTGCTATTTGCCATCTTGCTGTTTGTTTCCTGTTTGTCCCATCTAATCTTTGCTCCCTTTTCCCTTTTTTTCTGCCTTCTTTTGCGTTAATTGAATATTTTTATGATTCTGTTTTATCTTCTTCATTTTGTTATTATATACAAATGCCAATTAGGTCAATTGCCTAGAATGGAATCCTTGGCACTACCACTTCCTAGGTATAGCCAAGTTGCTTAACCTTTCTGGGCCTCATTTTGCTCAGCATAAAATGGAGGTAATGATGGTGTTTGCCTCATAGAGTTGTTATAAGGATTAAATGTAAAGCATTTAGAACAGGTACGTGGTAAGGGCTACAGCTACAGAAGCATTGGTGGTGATTGTGGTTATCATCATCGATGTTCTTGGCTTTCATCCATTCTTTGCACTTTTCCCAGCCCATGCTTCTTCCTGCTGGGCTGCTGCAAGAAGACCAAGGTATCTGGAATCTTAGCACCCTCCTTGTTCTCTTTCACTTCCAAGGAGTGGAGGAAAACATTGCAGTGGGAATCATGGTTCTTGTCTCACTGTGACTGCTCTTCTTTGAAGAAATTCTCATGAATAATTTATGGCCAAAAAACCACTTCAGCTTCATTACTGCATGTGGATAGGCACCACCCTGCTAGCATAAGACACAGAGGAGAGCAAGTGCGGCACCTCCTCCTCCCTTAGGGCTGAGCCTCACTCTCCACTTGGACCCAAGCAGCACCAACTCCTCATTTTCTAGGTTCTTCAGTGACTTCTGGCTCCACAGCCCCCCAAGATGAAACCTTGGCCTGTCCCTGGTTTCCATGTCCCTCTCAGCCATCCTTACCCCTTTGTAAGGTGTCCAGCGGCAAGTGATTCTAGCCTATATCCTGAGGGAGCATGGACTCTTCTCCCTGCACTGGATGCTCATCCCCAGGCATCCTGGGAGAAGATACACAATAAAAAATTTCCCCATGACTAGCTATTGAGCACCCACCATATGCACCCCTAGTGCTAAGCACAGAAGATACTTCATAAACAGAGCTCAGTTACTAATTCATTTATATTCACAAATACTGCATGAAGGAAGACTGTCCTTTTTTAATCAAATGACAAGTTACACGCATTGCTATGGGTGCTGCCCTGCCAAGTAGACTCAGGGCAGAGGGACACTGAAGCCAGGGGGTCTTCCATGGCTCAGCATTTGTTTGAGATCCCTGGTACTTAAGTTCAACCCAAGTGCATCTTCCTCATCTTTTTAGTCCTTTGTAGTTCACTCTGGCCTCTCATATAACAAAAACATCCCCAGCAAATGACAGGGATGTCAGTGACCCACTGGCATGGGTTTTGCAACAACACTACAAACAAGGATACATAGAATCATGATGCAAAATATGACCTGGAGCCCCAAACCCAGACGTGCGTACCTCCCTTTATATCCCAGCAGATATAAAGCTGTGTGACCAAAGCTGAATGCAAATTCAAATAAAGAATCAGAGATGAATCCTTTGCAAAGTTAGTAGTTAATAGTCTTTATCCTGGACCTGTGGCTTCTACTCCTATGACTACTAAGAGTAACAACAAACAACAATAATGCCTAACGTTATCTGGCATTTACTATGTGCCAGGTCCTGGACTAAACACTTCACATGCATCATCTCCATCAGTCCTCGCAACAACTCTATGAAGTAGATCCTATGTTTTCCCCATTTTACAGCTGAAGAAACTGAGGTACAGGGCAGCTAAGCCAAAGGGCAATTAATGACAGAGCCAGAATTTCCACCTAGATGTTTCTACTCTGAGTCTGAGATATAACCACTTGGCTAAACTTCTGCTCCCTACACTAGAAGCTGATTTATCTATTCGTAAATCCAGATGGCTGCATCTCTGGATGGCCTGAAGCGAGAGTTGAGGGCCACTAATGCCCACACACATAGATCTGTCTGTAGTGTGAGGAGCTAGAGGGAGGGAAAGCCACCTGTATGTCTGCAATGACAGAACTTCCATCTGCTCCAGGTACTTTGCATTCTGTTTAATGAGCATGTTTCAACCTCAGAAAATACAGAGCCAGAGCTGACTAGACAGAAACCGTACATGGCTGCCCTCAGTTTTTCTCGGTTTTAACACCTTCTGGTATGTGCCAAATTAGTAATAAATTCTGAGGAAAACCTCAGCGGGAAAGCCCCTCCTTCACACAAACCAAGTGATACTTTCCAAAAGATGATTGTTAATTTTTCTCTGATTCCACTGGGCTTTCCTATTCAGAAGCCTTTAACCAGAAATCTTCTCTGATCAGTTGGAGTAGCAATTCATGTTCTTATTTCGATAAAGAAAACACATTTTGTCACCTAGAATGGAGGAAGAATAGCACAGTGAGGAGAGGGCTCTAGAACCAGACTGTTCTGAGTTTAAATTCTGGCCATGTCGTTCACCACCTGAGGAGCCCTGCAGCAGTTACTCGGACTTTCTGGACTTTGGTTTCCTCAACTATAAAGTAGGAATAATAGCATAGTGACATACCTAATAATAAATGTTTACTTTGTGCCAGGTATTGTTCTAAGCACTTCATATTTCCTTAACTTCTTTAATCCTCACAAGAACCCTTGAAGTAGATACCATGATTATTATCCCCATTGTACAGATGAGAAAACTGAGGTCGAGATAAATCTAGAAACTTGCCCAAGGTTACACAGCAACCTTGGTAGCCTGGCTCCAGATTCAAGCTCTTAACCCCTCCAGGTGGGTATAATAAATTCATGTAAAGTGTCTGGCACAGTGCAGAAGCCTGGTAAAACCTCACTGTGTAGTAATTAGTATTTTTATTGTGAAAGGAAATGAATGATTCAATATGAATTACATCCTATGAGTTCTAGGGAATTCTTTTTTTCCTACTTCCATTCTCATCAATTAAAACTATAAACACTTTAGGTGTAGTAGTTGTGTTCATTGTTTCGAATGTCTTTCTGTGGATTCAAGTTAAGAGGAAAGAGAAAATGGGTAGTAGTGCCAGATATGATTCCAGGAAAGTGTAAGACTGTGAGAACCTTGCCAGTCATTACTAAAAAAACAAAATTTTTTGCCCACTTTCTTTTTTTTTTTAAAGATTTTATTTTTTTCCTTTTTCTCCCCAAAGCCCCCCAGTACATAGTTGTATATTCTTCGTTGTGGGTCCTTCTAGTTGTGGCATGTGGGACGCCGCCTCAGCTTGGTTTGACGAGCAGTGCCATGTCTGTGCCCAGGATTCAAACCAACGAAACACTGGGCCGCCTGCAGCGGAGCGCGTGAACTTAACCACTTGGCCACTGGGCCAGCCCCCCACTTTCTTTATCTGATCTTTTGTTCCATCTATTTCCCTATGTACCTATGTCCAAGGAGATTTCTTTTCACATATTTAGCCATTGTTCACTATTATAATGATACGTTTTCCTCTCTACACAGAGATATTTTATAATAAGCCTGACATTTATTGTGCATCTACTTCCTGCCATGCCTCCTACTTATACTTCACAAGCATCATCTCATTTAATCCCCACAACAACCCTGCAAGGGAAGAACCATTCCTGGCCCCTTTTTCCAGAGCACCAAGAGGTTAAGCATCTTACCTAACATCTCAGCAGAACTAGAATTGGAAAACAGTACTCTCAACCAGTACAAGCCAATAACCCTCTCTCTCCTTAGTCCTGGCTGAGCCTCCCTTTTGTGTGCATTTCTGCCATGAATACATTAATATATCATTTCAAGAAGTTTTGGAGTGTTGTCCAAGACAGCTGGATGTTCCATGTAACAACAGAGCTGACCATGTTGACCTCAGGGCTGATGAACTTACCAGCCATCCAAACATTTCCATGGCCTCAGCCTCGGTCCGGCCACCATCCTCTCTCTCTTGTCTGTACCACTGTACCCATCTCCTCACTGGTCTCCCTGACTTCTCTTTTGCCCCTTCCATCTATAGCACATTCCCCACCCAGCAGCCACTAGGATGATCTTAAATAGAAATACAATCATGTTAATCTCCTGCTTAAAACCCTTCCATAGTTTTCCATCTTTATTTAGAATGAGTGTGTTAATGATCTGATTCACCCATTTAAAAGATCACCCTGTCTGCTGTGTAATGAATGGAGTGTAGGGGGAAGAGTGAAAGCAGGGAGGCCAATTAGGAGCCTATTGCCATAGCCCAGGTGGAGATGATGGTGGTTTACCTGAGGAGTAGCAGCACAGCTAGAGATAGCCGGGATATATTTTGGAAAGAAAAGTCAAAGAATTTGGTGATGGATTGCATGTCTTTAGGCAATGTTTTAAAACTTCATCAGAAATCTTTATAAAGACGCTCTGGTTTCCCAAGAGCATGGCATTCAAAACCAATTGAGGGGCCAGCCCAGTGGCATAGTGGTTAAGGTCACATGCTCTCCTTCAGTGGCTCAGGGTTCGCGGTTTTGGATCCTGGGCACTAACCTATACACCGCTCATCAAGCCATGCTGTGGCAGTGACCCACATACAAAATAGCAGAAGATTGGCACAGATGTTAGCTCAGGGCCAATCTTCCTCACACGAAAAAAAACAATTGATGGGCTGGCCCGGTGGTGCAGCAGTTAAGTTCGCATGGTCTGCTTCTTGGTGGCCCGGGGTTCACCGGTTTGGATCCCGGGTGCAGACATGGCACCACTTGGCAAAAAGCCATGCTGTGGCAGGCATCCCACATATAAAGTAGAGGAAGATGGGCATGGATGTTAGCTCAGGGCCAGTCTTCCTCAGCAAAAAGAGGAGGATTGGCAGTAGTTAGCTCAGGGCTAATCTTCCTCAAAAAAAAAAAAAATTGAAATATAGCAATAAGCAAATATTTATTGACCACTTACCATATATAAGGAACTGTGCTAGGAATATAAAAGAAGAACAAGGTCCTATGCCAGGGATTCAGAAAGAAGGAACAATGTTCCTTCCTTCAAGGAGCTCACAGTCCAATAGGTACAATAAATATGAAAACAAATAAATTATAGCAGTGTGATCATTGCAACAGCAGAATTAGCTGCAGAGCCCAGGAGGTGGTGACGCCAAGGTAAGGATTTAAATTTAGGAAGAATACAAATTCAAACCTCAGCAGCCAAGAGAAGGCATTCTGGGCAGCATAACACATGCAATGTTATAGAGATGTAAAACTTTATGGTGTGGTTAAGCTGGGCCAGAAGATGAAGAGGTTTTTAGGCCAGGTCAAGATGCTGGTTTTCTCTCTATAGGCCAAGATTTCCCCGAGTGCGCTGATGGTACACAAGATCATTTTAGTGATATACAGACAAGCATGTATTAGTTAAATAGTTGTGCATGTATTTTAATGTGTTACGTAATGTGTATTTAGTATACCCAGCTATAATATAAAGTTTCCTTTCAAAATAAATTGGCTCATGTTAAATAAGTCAATTTGAAGAAAAATGTCAAGTAAATCATAGACTAGGTGGACAGATATGGAATAAGTCATGAATGTGGAATGTGAGTGGCCAAAGTTTGGGGCTCCCTTCATGTGAACAAGGAAGACCCACTGAAAACTTCAGCAGGGAAAGGATGATAGGACTTGCAGATGGTACGGTCCATCTCATGACCAGGAGGAGGAGGAAAATCACCCTGATATCCCTGAAACCCATTAAGAGGGTCATCTGCAGTTTTCCGTGGAAGCAGATGTGTGGGCTGAGACTGAAATAGTGGAGGTGTGAAGTGCACAGACTGAGCAGAGTGAAGAACTTTCCAGGAGGTAAAAATCAACTGCACTTGGCGATTGAGGAAGAAGCATGCGCAGAAGGACCCAGGATGACTCCTGGGCTTCTGGCTCAAAGGTCTGAAAGATTGTGATCACCAGCCACTCCTAAGAGCTCTGCAATTTATCAAACAGGATAAATTTTAATTAGACGCACTCTTCATTATGTCCCAAAGAGGAAATTCTGTCTGATTGTAGGTGAAGTGAGGATTCGGAAGTTGTCCAGGTGGTTTTGATGGCAGCGAAAGCCAGTTTGGGAACTTGAGTATTTGAGTGCGTTTGAGGATGACCGCATCTCTCCTCACTTGGTCCAACAGAGTAAAAACCACCAGCCTCACTTTTCTGATCAAGGCCATTTCAACATGTAGCCATCCACAAAGCCAAGGGGTAATTCATGAATGAATTAGTAACGCTGATCATAAAATCCCCAGAAAGCTTCGAGCTGTGCCTCTGTAGTTCTTAACCCTGCTTTTTACTTCATTTTTCTGTACAAAGGTTAACTCCCCTCAACAGAAGAGCATTTGTGGGGAGGGGTGTGGGGAGGACCATCTATGTCAACTTGAAACTTCCTCCCTGTAACACACCTGCATTTGCCAGAATTACAACAAAAGGAAGTGAGGGAATGTTTTCCTGAATGAGACTTGACAAGAGGTGAAAGAGCTGCAGTTGCGAGATCTAGCACTCTTTTTTCTCTCTCGTGCAACACCTTTCAGGAGTTTCCCTCTTGAAAGACTTTTAGCACATATCCAAATTAAGTGACAGTGTAACATTTTCCAAGGCACTTTCTGGAGTCAGTCAAGGAATCTAAGTCAAGTCTGATGATGGGCCACAGTTCCTTCTGTAAGTGGAAATGAACCTTGCCCGCTATTTCTTATTCCCAACCCCACAGCTTCAGGATCTGCTTTCAGCTTCTGAGCCTTGTGCATTTCCTTGTTTTGGAGTACCAAGCTTCATGGTAAAGTGTATTAAACTACACGCTCGCTCAAGCATTAATGGGACTCTGGTCTTTTTCCTTTTCCTTAGGTATTTATGGGCCATCGGTAAGAATGTCTGGAAGAGATGGAAGAAAAGATTTTTTGTGTTGGTGCAGGTAACTTCAACTCTAGTGCCAATCTTAAGAGCCATAAATTTTAAAGATTTGATAGGTTTGGTTAATGTTTTTTAATTGAGGTATAACTTACTTAAGTGCGCAAAGCTCAAGCATTCAGCTTGATGAATTTTTAGGTTATATATCCATGGAACCACCATTCAGAGGAATATAGAATATTTCTAGTACCCAGAGAGCTCCCTTGTGCTCCCTTTCCTATTTTTATATCCCTTTAAAAATTAGTGCATGCTCATTATTTTTTAATTCTAAGAATACAGAATTATATGAGATAGGTAGGAGAAATAAACCCCCACCCCTGCCAGTGATGGAGGACCACGGGGAGGGAGCAAGCCTGTGCCTGATTAGGGCAATAGGGACATTAACATTGTTGTAGAAGAACTTGCTGTTTCTAAAAGGCACTAAGATAGTTAATATGAGAAAAGTCAATTTAGTTGGACTTTTTACATCTATTTTGTCATTTAGTATGCTTGATTTTTAACTACCTGTGAAAGAGCATTCCACTCTTCTTGATGCCTGGGGCTTTCAAAAGTCTTAACTGACCTCCTATAACTATGTTTAATGTCTGGAATCTTTCAAGATAGACTCTTTTTTTTTTTAGCCAAAGATAACCAAACTCTCATGTTGTTCTGCAACCAGGTTTTTTTAAGAAATGGCTCATTGTAGACATTTTTCTATGTTTGCACATATAGCTCTGGCTCTAATACCCGTAGAATTTTCCTCTTTTTTTCCTTGTGATGAGAACTTTTATGATTGAACTGCTTAACAACTAGAATTTTCCTTTTTGTGGGCCTCTAGACTTCCCCAGTTGGGACTATTATTAACCAAGCAGCATGGAATACCTATGTATACACGGAAGTAGATGTAGATGCAGATATTGATATTAGTAATACATTAGAAATATATAAATAGTATCTTTGCTCTCTTGAGTGTTTCTTTAAGAAAAAATTTCCAGAAACAGTAGTACCTGTCCTTGAAAATCTCCCCTCATCACTTTTTGGAGAGGTTGTTTTCTTTTTGCATCAGGATTTTTCAGTTTACAAAGGAATTTGCCATTGCCTCTTTTTAATTTGCAGGCTCCACCAGAGCATGTAAACTATAATACAATTTTCAAAAATTTAATTTATGCCGTTTTCTGAAAGACATCACAAAGTGAGTCAACGTGTAATTTAGTGACTAAAGGTATTTCTTGGGTTGCATGTTGGCTATAAGCACTGACTAGTATTTAGAGCGCTATCGGTTCTGAACGCTCACTATAAAGCAAGTACCTCTTTCGTCTAAATGGTCTCGCAAGTTCCACCCACCCTGAGCTCCTCAGACTAGACTTTCTACAGATACACTCAAGTCTCTGCTGTGCCACTAAGGCAAAATGTATCTCTCTGGCTATAAGCAAGAGGTAATCTTTGCTTTCATGAATGCTTGAAATTGTTTGAAAATCCTAAAAGGAGGAGAACACATCCATCACCAGCCTGCTCAAAATCTCTCCCCTCCCACCCCTGTCTCTCTGTCTCTGTCTCTGTCTCTCTCTCACAAACACACACACACAGTCTACATTTTTGTCTGTAATGCAGAACTGTTCAAATTCTCCCTGAGATTTCCTTTTAGTGCTACTACCAAAAGATAGATTTTAAATGGACTTCCTACAAGCCAGGGACAAAGCACATTCTCAGAGGGGTGCTAAACCAAAGCGGCAATTCTGTTTTTAAGGATCAGGGCTTAAATTATTATGGCTGTAGCTGGAGTCCGCCCCACTGACTGTGAAAGGAATGCAGCAGTTGCAGGGGATTTCTGGGCCAGAGACTTAAGTGGCCTACACCATGAGATGGTAATCTCCAAGTGGGGGCCTGGACCCCCTGCACTGGGTGTTGTTTAAAACACAGATCCCAGGGTGCCGTCTAGAAGACCCTGATGCAGGCAGTCTGAGATGAGGCCCAAGAACCTGTATATTTTGCAAGCACACCAGGAGATACCCATGTAGGTTGTCCAGAGACCACCTTTGGAGAAACATTGCCTCAGTGGTCATTGTCCCTTTTAAAGCGAAGACTCCCATTTCCTTAGGACCACAGCCTCTCAGAGTCTATGTTCTCCATGGGGCTGAGCATCAGAGTAGCTAAACAGGTGATTGTATGCAAATGATATGACAAAGCCTCCTCATCGTGTTCCTTGAAATTCCAGTATATGCCCTAAGAACGTGCCTTCAGACTCTGACCCGAGGATTAAAGGGCAATGGGTCCTTCGCACCCGAAGTCAAGAAATCTCTGGGTAAACTCATTCTAAACCCCAGGGGCCATAGTAGGGACCAAACACATTGATCACCATTGTCAGGAACTGTGACCAAACCAATGCTAATGAAGAAGGTGCCAGTTCCATATTGCTCCCCCTGAGCCCCTCCCTTGGGTGTATAAGGGGAGGAGTGGAAGCAGCCAACTCATCATCTGTAACAGGCTAGAAAATCTCATCTCTACCAGCTTTTTATTTTAAAATATTTTTCTTCTACGCTAAAAGATTTCTAGTTAGAATCAATTTTTTATTGGTCTTCAGCCAAAGTATTTCTGAGATACTTTTACCCTTTTAGTACCATATGAATCATAATAGTCTATGGTTCCTCTAATAATGCCAATAATTGCTTGTACTTATATGGTCTCTCAGAGTTTACTAAGTAGTCATCAAGCTGGTATTTACAACCTTTCTGTTCTACAGTGAGGACACGTCTTATCCCCATTTCACATTGGAGGAAACTGAGGCTGAGAGGGGTTAAATGACTTGCCCAAGGTCAATGGCTCATAGGCAGCCAAGGTGAAAGTTAATACAGGTCTTCTGATTCCGAATGCCTTCCATGATTCCAAACACTTAGGTGGGAATGGTGCTCAAAGAGATTATGTATGTACAATGTTCTAGAACTCACTTACCTTGCATCAGATAGAACTAATGTGGCCCCTAAATCCATATCCTATTTCTGATTCCCTACAGATAATATAATGACTGAAAACTCTGACTATTCCAGCTTTCAGAAAAATCACTAAATCTGAACAAGATAAAATATTGTCAGATAATGTAAAATGCCTTGTACTAGAACAGTTGTCACCCAGGAAACAGTATTAAAATAAGTTAACCATGAAAGTCAATTGTAAGTCGTAAGTATTTCAGTGATTTGTAGCTCTGAACAAATGTCCGTTTTTCCCATTCAACTTCACAATTGCCCTTAAGGCAACTGCCTATGTTTATATTCTGTTTGCAAATGACAGCAATCAACCCAAACTAGCTTAAATTTTAAAAGGGGAAGACTTGTATTGGTTAGGTAATTAAATTAGTAATTAACTAAAGAGTTTCTGGCATGGTAGGTCCAGGGCTTAAACAAAGTTATCAAGACTCACTCTCTCTATCTATACCATCCCTTGCCTGAGCTGTCCCCTGAGCTAGCTTCACCCTCTAGCAAGGTCTCTCCAAGCAGTGGGCTCTGGCTGGTCAGTTTAGCAGCCGCAGAGGAAAGGCAGCTTTTCATTCCCAATAGTTCTAGCAGAGGCCCCGATTCAGCTTTCATTGGCCCAATGTGGTCATGTGCCCATCCCTCTACCAATCACTGTAGCCAAGGAGATGTGAGGCCAATTGGCCAGGCCAGGGTTACATATCCCACCCACCCTACCTCCAGCTAGAGGCACAGTTAGCCCTCCACAAACTAAATGGGCTGAAAGTGGAGAAGAGGGTGATTCCCCAAGGAAAATCAGGATTCAGTTACCAGAGCGAAATGAATGTTCTGCATGCAAACATAAGAAATGTCCCACAGTTGTTATCATGATCTCCACTTAAGGGTGATGAAACTGAGTCCCAGCAACCGAACTGCCTGGGGTTCAGTTAGAACATAACGGATCTGAGAATCAAATCAAGTCTGCGTAGCTCCAAACCTGTTCTTCCTCTGCTCCACCAAGTGGCCTTGATGTCAATGTCAATCAGGAGTCTGAGATTTAGACTCTGTGATCTTGCATTCACAACCATATCACATTGAAAATGACCCTTGGTTCCAGGAATTATGCGCTTCGCCTCATAAAAATTTTCTCCATCCTCAGATCTTGGCTTCATCAGTCAGTGCTGCCTCACGGAAGCCTTCCCCAACCACCCAGCTAGACCAAATCTCAAGTTCTTACCTTACCATATATCTTTCTTTTTTATACTTATCACCATTAAAGTTACACATTCCTGAGATAATGTGATTAAGGTCCAACTTTTCACGAGACATGAGGGCAGGAATCATATCTGGTTTTGTACATCTTTATATTCCTAACACCAAACACATTACCTAAGTTTTTGTTAAATGAATGAATGAATGAATCTGTCATAAATAACGAACTCTTTTCTAAAATGTATGTAACTTTTCTAAAACATATGCCACTAACTTTGGACAAGATTAGTGACTAGGGCTCAGTAAAAATAATAGCTAAGTCATTCTTAAAGAAAGATAAGGAAAGGGGATTTAGACAAAATGTGTTCTATCGCTAGTCACGTGTCCAGGTACTTTGGTCTTCCACGGGTGGTAGGTGGACGAAGAGAGTAGAGTCAGGGACAGGAAAGGACTGACCTTCTTATCTCATAACTGGACTCTCGTTTCCTAAATATAATTGAAACTCCAGGCAGCCTTAAAGTTTCTAGACAGTTCGTCGATGTTAAAACAGTAGCTGTCAAACTTTAATGCTCCTTAAGAGGTATCTGTGGCAATGATGAAAAATATAGATTCCTGAGGCCCTCCCTGACCGGAGATTCTGATTCAATTGGTCTGAATCTGCATATTTATAACCTCCCCCCCGCCAACATACACACACTCTAATGAAAGTGGCCTCAGTCCGCTCTTTAAGAAACATTATTTCAAACCTTTTTCTAGTTTAAATAGTCGTTGGAAATAAGCTGGGGGGTTGCTTGTATATCAGAGGTCCAGCCACCATTCAAACAAAACCTCGAAGACGAGACCCTCAGGAGTCCCAACAGCCCGTCCCCTGATTCCATGAGAAGCTACATACCAGCTGAAAATCCCGAAGAGTAAAAACTGGAGTCGGTTAAGCCCGTCTCTCCAAAGTTCATCACAGATGTCTGCTGGTCACTCAAGATCATCAAATCTCTCTGTTTTCTGTTGTTCTAGTCCAGCCTCTCTGGCACAGGTAGCCAACTCTCTGACTTCTAACATGTATTCTAGGCTCTTCTATGCCGTTCTTACAACAGCACTCACTATCTCAACTTTTCCTCAAAATACAGTTTAAATAGAATTCTGCTGTGACAAAGAAACATGCATTTCATTGGAAATAGCTTTCACTTAGTGATGTCTTGCAGAAGCTTAAAAGAAAACCATGAAGCTCCAAACCTTTGCTATTCCCCCACCCTTCAAGCACCCTAGAAAAACTGTTTCCCCAAAAACTTGCCATAATTAGAATTATTCAAACAGAAATCATTTCTTCTCCTCTCCTTTACTTCCTAAAGTAAGTTGCCAAATCCCAAATTAAAATGGTCCTAATAAACCAAACCAAGTTTATTTTAGCCCAAAGTTAGTCAGGAACAACTTCAGCATTATTCCCAGAAGAGGGCAGCAGCATACAGCGCTCTAAAAAGTAGCACCTGAAACAGAAAAGGAGAAATACAAAAGCCCCAAGCATGTAGTGATGGTAAATGCATGAATCTTGAAAAACACCATTCTGTTGTGATATTTTTCTGATTTCAAGTGACTGTCTGCCACTCTCTTATCTGTTTAGCTAATCATCACATTAGCCAACTATGTCATCTCTTGGGTTGCCAGAGACAGTTAAAAATCACCACAAAACCCTTCCAGTGGCATCTGTGATCACTATCATGCGGGGGCCTGGGGGATCACTTCTCCATGGGACCAGTGACAGGGTGGAAAGGCCTGGTGCTGTGCTTGGAGTAACATGTAAATTTGGGAGAAAACCTCTTTTTATTGGGTTCTACATACTCAACTTTGTAGAACCAATTGGACTCAATTAGTGAAATCCCATTATAAGGTAGATTTTGCTTATGGAGAGGGGCGTATAACCAAGATGTATGACTCCCTAGGTCTGCCTTCAAAGGATTTATAATCTAGTAGGCAAACACACCTACTCAGCTACTCTATATTACAATAGTAGTGCCACATGCGAGGAAACTGCTTAAATAACTGCATATATTATTTGCGAGGTGAGTGTCATGCATGCTGTGTGCAGCCCTCCACTGCTCAGTTAATCCCCCAGCAACAATAAAATACAGGTAAACTACAGTTGAGAACTCTGAGACTCAGATAGGTGACAGCTTATCAGAGCTGAGATGGGGCCCCAGGCCTATGTGACTTCCAAGCTTGCACTCACTGTTAACCTTCCTTTTTAGGAAAAGAGTATGTCATTGGTTGTTGTACTTATTGCAAAGAATAATACGTGTCCACTTATGAAAGTACTCAGTGATCTGACCTTATGTTTCCGTTGACGCCCATCAAGGTCTTGTAATTTAAGGAGCAGGTTCTACAAAGCATGTGCATTATAAAGAAACCCAAGTCAGGCAGAAAGTTTTCATCAGGAACCAACAGAGGGCAGCAATAGATAAACCAACCAGTAAAACATTCTCCCCTGAACTCCCTTTATCTCGCCGCTGGGATGTTCAGGCCACTGACAGCACAGGAAATACATGCAGGACTTGAGAGTGCCAATTTCTTATGGCCATAAAAAAAAAAAAAAAAAAAAGACAAATTTCACCATGGAGAAGGAAACTAAAAATGTCCCTAGCAAGGATCAAAGTTCACTTAGAAAATGTCATTTGTAATAAAGGGAACTAAGAGATGAGGGATGTGGCACTCCTTCGCCAAGACATTTGACATCCGTGGATGGTAAATATGCCCATGAGCTTTTAGCCCGAAGCCTGAAGGATGCTTGCTCTCCCCTGGGCTCCTTGCAGACAAGCCAGATGTAGAAATGCTAAGTATCGATGCTGCATCTAGATGCACCATGACGACAGGGTCCTGCAGGCCGGCCTGCAGCTGCGGAGCACACACCTGGCTCTGGCATGGATGTGCGTACTGGTATTCAGGGCGGCACCAGTGACAACGGCTGTGCCATTAGGGGCTGAGGATGGCTCTACTATGACTGGCACCTAGCGATCAAGCACTCATTGCTTGTGACAGCATGTCATTCCTGCACTTGTCTGAGATGAAGAGAAGACTTTTCAAAGCAACCAAAAGCACTCCTTCAGCAGGAGAAGAGAGGGGGGAAAATAAAGTGTATGCTTGATGCTGAGAATTGGCCTGCAAGGGATAAAATGCTAAAAAAAAAAAAAAAAAAAACAGGGCATAAATTAATAAATGGCTAGTCTCAACTTCTGAGCAAAAAGCCTGTGCTGTGTCTGTGAGTGTGGCAGTCTCAGACAAAGACATGGTCATATTAGGTAGAACCCACAAGTATGCCATTATTCCATCAGTTTTGACCTACAAAAATGGCGATTTCATGTAATTTAAACCAATTAAAACAGCAGCAATAATGATAATAGCTAACTTTTATCCAGCACTTACCAAGTGCCAGGAAAAGAGTCTAAGCGCATTCCACCTGTGAGCTCATTCACTCCTTACAATAAGCCAGTGAGGAGGTAGGTTTGCAGATAATATCCAGTCTGCAGATGAGGTACCAGAGGACCAGAGAGGTTAAGGAACTTGCTCAAAGTCACACAGTTTAGAGGTGGCCAAACTCAATGTGAACCCAGCTCCTGGGTGCAGGGCCTCAGGGAAAGGGATCTGGTTGAATGGGAGGGTTTCTTCAGGGAAGATGGGCTCTTAGGGACCAACTTCACAGTCTGTGCTTTTCCTTCCCAGGTCAGTCAGTACACGTTTGCCATGTGCAGTTATCGGGAGAAAAAGGCGGAGCCTCAGGAACTTCTGCAGCTGGATGGCTACACTGTGGATTACACCGACCCCCAGCCAGGTACCCACTCATCCTAAAGGCCATGAACTCACAAAACTCCCCCCCTTTCCAAATCCACACACAGCTAGTATTTGCTGGGCACTTACCCCATGCTAGGCATGAAGCCAAGTTACCGGGGCTTCACAGATGACCACAGTCCCTGATCTTATGGAATTTCTATCCTGGCTGAGTAAATACCATCCCAACCAAGGGCTTCGGTTTTACTCAAGGGATCCTAGTAAAACCCAAATGAAAATATAATACATTTTTCTTTAACATAGCTGTGCCCACATCAAGTATATGCCCCACCCTAGAATACTGAAAAAGAAACTCCTGGAAAAGAAGTTCTGTATGTACACCAAGGACCACGTGTGTGTGTGTGTGTGCGTGTGTGTGTGTGGAGTGTTAGTGTGTGTTGTTTTTCATCGGTGATATCTGAGCTTGGCAGGTACGTATTTTGTCTCCAGTCCAAATGAGCCCGCCCTGTATGTCCATATCCACTAACTACAATTCAAGGTTAGCTGATGGCACCTGATAAGAAATGCCCCCCAAAAGTCTTTTTTCCTAAGAAGACACCAGTCCACAAGCATAGACATCCGAGCTCCTAAGCCTTATGTAACTAAGAGACCCACACAAATGGTAGTATTCCTCATAAGTTCTACATTGCATGAGTTCTATATCCTGCCCCCTCACACCTCTCCCCTCCACCGATCTTATCTTTTTCCCAGAAAAAAATGAATAGAAATCAGCCTCAAAGAACCTTCAAAATGGGAGGGGGGGGTGCGAAATCATTTCAGCATATTAATGAACAACAAGCACCAACAGCCCTCTCCCAGAGAAGTTTATTTTTATGCCAAATCTGCACAAGGGAAGCATTTCCAACCATACTGCATTATTTGGCCCAAAACCTTTTTTTCTACTCCCATATTGCTCTTCCACATGCAACAAAATACACATAAAAGAAAAACAGAGTTTGAGAGAAGACGGAGTGTTAACCTGAAAAGGTGGGGCAGAGGAGGCCTAAGGCCCAGCCCACTCAGGAAAATTAGCATCTCCGGAATCTCAGCCCTGAGTGACTTGGACCAGCCCCTTGGACTTCCACAGGTAATTAGCATCCTGCCAGACCGTGATACAAAGCTGACCATGTAAGGCGTGAATTAAAGGCTCTGCCTGGAAATCCTTCATAATAAATAGAGCTTACAAGTTCGAAATAATTTCATGCAACATCTCATTGAAAGGATGTGGCTCCTGCATTAATAAAACACCCTTCAGGGTGTTCTGTGATGGTTTGCATTCTTCTCAAAGCATTGAGTTCTCTTCAGAGAAATAGATTCCGCTTTCCTAGACCTGCGTTTTAAAGTGGGAAGCTGAAGAATAGGAGAAGGAAAAACAATACCATTGTATGACAGAAATTCCTTTTAAGCCTGTTCACTCCTCCTTTCCTCTACATGATTGCATGTGGACCTTACTGAATCCCACCAAGTAGACAGGACCAGGATTACCATCTCGCCTTGTAAAGGAGGAAAAAGAGCTGGGACTCAGGGTCTAACCCATGTCACCCTTTGGTACTTATAGTAAAACATAGCTGTGTGTACAGCTCTAGCAAAGCTCGAGCTGTTATTTTATCATATGAAAGCAGAATTCTCTTCCTATGGCAGGGAGGACAGGAGCGGGAAAAAGCTGTTCTCTCTATGCAAGAGGAGTAACTGTGCATGTATATTATGAAAGCTCCTTTCCTTTATTTCACATTGATCCCGTGGGATAGCATCTACGAATTCCTTTACCAAAGATGTAAATGAAAAGTAAATTGATTATGTTCTTGAGAATAACAAGCAGCTTCTTCTCTGCTTTTCCATGTGCCAAGTCCTATTTATTTCCAAAGTAACGTTTGATTGAAAATGGAGATTAAAATACTCCCGATTGTCATAAGAAAAGTCTAACTCAGAATTTCTTAAAGAGTGCTTGTTCAAAATAGAAGTTCCTGGACCCTGCTCCTAACCCAGGAAGCAGAAGGGGCAGGGCAGAATCCTCCTAGTTAAATAAGCTTGGTGGGAGATTCTCCTGTGCGGTAAAGTTTGCCAGCTGGAGATGGAAGCAATGCACAGTTTAGCCAATGTCTTCAGAGACTTGAGGAGTCTCCCCAACGGCTCCCTGAGAGGTGAGTGTGCAAATGGAGAAGGACTTCTGAGTCCATCTTGCCCCTCCTGTGCTAGCTTTGTCCGGGTTGTCAATGGAACCCCCTGGTGGAAATGTTTATGAGGTAGGTAGCCTCGCAGCCATGGATGTCCTTGCCTTTGTGCCAGCCTGGGATCCAAATGGTCACCTAGATACAAGCAATTGTACTAAATCCACCACTCTACCTGTTTAGGGTCTTTGCAATGTTAATTTAGGGAATTGGTAAATAATTGTATGTAAGTTTTACCTACAGGCAACTCATTTTAAGATAAAAATGAAACTGTTTCACTTTCCCTTCCCCTCGGTATGGTTTGGAAAGTATGTGACAATCTCTCACTTCCCACTGGATTAAGTAATTAAGGCTTTAAATAAAAAGATATTCACTCAAAATAGTTCACTTACACAATTTAAATGACTACATTATATCTTAGACAACTTTACCATTATGAATCGACTATGTCAACTATGTCCATGCAGGTTGTTGAAACAGCAATTCCTCCCCCCTCCAGGGAGCTGGCCAACATTCCTTGCCTGGTCTGCCTCTGTCCATTCCCAGACATGTCCCCTTGTTCTTGCCAGGTCATCCCTGTGGGGCTGTGCTCCGCTTTCTTGATGGAGAGCCTGTGCACTGTCACACATCGTATTCTGCAGACTTGGTTCCTAGCATTGCTGCCTTGTCTGAGACCCTGCTACCTTGAAGCATGCGTCACTGTCCACTTTGCTTTCTCCTCCCTTGTTTTCCTCTCAGCTGAGTTGCTCTGCTCTCTTCTTGCTCTCATAGGTGTGTCCTTGGTCTCCCGCACTTTCTGAAAAGGCTCTGTTACTCTCCTCTGCTGTCATTACCATGGCTTCTGCTGCTTTAGATGTGTCTCTTTGCCTCCCGCTCACCCCTTGATTAGGCTTTATTAAGGTGTTAATGACTAACCCTCAGAGAGCTGTTACCGTGTGCCGGGCCATGCTGTTCCATGCTCTGCAGGAGTGTAGCACAGTGGTTTCGATGGTCATCAGCTCTGGAGCCAGACAGCGGGGGTTAGAACGATGCTTCCAATCCTACTCTGTGTTCGTGGGTTAGTTACCACCTTCTCTGTGACTCAGTTTCCTCATTTATAAAATGAGAATAATAGTACTTATTTCATAGGGCTGTTGGGAGGACTAAATAAACATTTGAAAACTTCTTAGCATCTTTCTATCTCTACCTTTCACTTTCTGAAGCAACCCCATGAACTGACTTTCTGACAGTAGCTCCAGGAACACAGCATCCCCAGTCCCAGCTGCAGGCCCTGGGGGAGTGGGCAGGGGTGAGGCAAGGGATGGTACCCACCCAGAGATGTTGAGCCTGGCATTCACTGGCAGTATCAAAGTAGCTGATCCCAAAGGTTCCCATGAAGCTAGACTACAGAAGGTCTATTGACCCACTCTTCCTATTAGCTCCTTAGTGCTCACTTTTCAGGGCTTAAAGCATCCCTCAGAGCTCTTCTTCTTCCTCCTTTTCCCTCCAGAACTTTCCTTCTTATCATGCCATCCATTTGTTTCTTCAGGTTTTCCCAGCTTGCTAACTGCACATTTCCCTACCCAAATCACACATTTTAAAACCTTTCCTAAGAAATTAGGCAAAATATCCTCTCATAATCATAACCACCAGAAAGCTTTTATTTAAAATGCTGTACCGCTAGACCCTCCATATCAAGAAGCAGCTGTTTATACGAAGTAGCTGTTCTAGACTTCCTGGCAATTCTGTGTGAAACAATAACACACACCCACTCTTTTGGAATAGACTCCTGAATTAATATTATCAGCACGTGGAGACTAAGGTCACCACAATTGATTTCTAATGCCAAATGTCAAACAGGTTAGTGACTGGACCTTGTTGAAAATTTGGGGATGCTAATCATCCCACTCCTTCTCCTCTCAATATTTGACTGATAACTGAGAGAATGATGAGGGACCTGATAAAGATGTGAAGCTTTGTTTCTGGCCAGAGAGTACCTAGTAACCCCAAAATACAGGCTTTTGGAATATGTTGACAGATATGATGTAGCTTTGGCCTGAGCCCAAAGAGAAGCTTCCATCTTCCTCTCTGTACATTTTAACCTAGAGAACTGCCTATGAAGAGAGATGGGTCTGTATAGCATTCAGCCATTCAACAAGCATTTGCTAAACCCCTGCTAAATGCCGTGCACTAGGCTAGGTACCAGGGATACAGCAGTGAACCAAACTGACAAAAACTGCCCGTCCTCATGAAGTAAAGTAAATTATATAGTTTGTTAGAAGGTGATAAGAGCTATGGATAGAAAGTAAGCAAGATAAGAGAGATGGGGAACGAAAGGTGGAGGTCAGGGAAGGACTCCACAAGAAGGTGATGTGTGAGCAGACACGAAGGAGGTGAGGATGTGAATCATGTGGATATCTGGAAGAAGAGCATTCTAGGCACAGGGGACAGCAAGTGCAAAAGTCCTGAGGTGAGAACGTACCTGGAGTGTTCAAGGAACAGCAAGAGCCAGTGTGGCTACTGTGAAGTGCATGTATGTACACACTAGGGAGAGAGAGTAGAAAGAGGAGATGAGGGTAGAAGTAGTGGAGGGTCAATTCATGTGGGGCCTTGCAGGCCTTGTCAAAACCTTGACTTTTCCTCTGACTATTTCGTGAGGAGCCACTGGCAGGTTTTGAGCAGGGGAGTGACATGACCTGATTCTTGTGCTAAAGAAATTACTCTGGCTACCATGTTGAGAATCTACTATAGAAAGTGAGCATGGAGGCAGACAGATCAGACAGGAGGCTGCTAAAATAACCCCGTGATAGGAATGCCTGGAGGTAGAAGAAGGGTTCAAATTCTGGTATTATGTCCTGAAAGCAGAGCCATCAGAATTCCATTGGATGGGTAGTGAGAGAAAGTGAGGAGTCAAAAAGGACCCTAAGGTTGTGGACTTGAACAACTAGAGTGATGAGCTCAGCTTTACTGAGATGGAGAGGAGTTTGAGAGAAAGACCAGGAGTTCAGTGTCAGATATGATAAGCTTGGGGTGTCTATCAGATATCCATGTGGAGAAGTCAGGAAAACCATTAGATATTCAGGTTTGCAGTTCAAGGTAGAGGTCCAGGGTGGAGATAGGAATGTAGGGAGCATGAGCAGATTCGTGGTGTTTAAGACCGGATGGCATCACTGGGGGAGAGGGTGTAGATGAGGAAGAGAAGAGGTCCAAGGATGGAACGCCAGGATGCTACAACCTTCAAAGGTCAGGAGAAGGAGGAAGAACCAGCATACAAGAGTGACAAGCAGCAGCCAGGGAGGGAGGAGGGAGTCATGTGACCTGGAGCCAAGTGAAGAAAGTATTTCAAAGAGAGTAGAGTGTTAGATGCTGCTGATAGGTCAATGGATCGAATCAAACGGAGACTTGAATTGATCTTTGGAGTCAGCAACGTAGAAGTCATTGGTGACCTTAACAGGTGTCAGTGGGGCAAGCAGCCTGATTGAAAGAGCTTTAAGGCAGAATAGGAGGAGAGAGACCCTTGCTACTTGAAGCGTGGTCCTCAGACCAGCACCATCTGCATCACTTGGGAGCTTGTTAGAAGTGCGGGATCTCAGGCTCTACCCCAGGCATACTGAATCAGAAGCTGCAATTTAACAAGATGCCCAGGAGATTCACATGTGCACTAAAATTTGAGAAGCCCTGGCAGAGATTCCCCTTATATCGTAGAGAGAAGAACAGTAGAACAGTAGCTGAAGGGAGAGGTAGGGTCAAGTGATGTTTTTGTTGCTGTTGTTTGTTTTTAAAGATGAGAAAAATAATAGTATGTTTATAGGCAGATGTTTACCTAGCCAGTAGCAGCCTGGCGGACAGTTCTGTCCCCAGCAAGACAAAGACAGAAACAAGAGCCAGGCTCAAAAGGCCTTTTATCACATCATGGCTCCACTCTGTGGATCAGAGTGGGTATCAGACTTTCCATCCTAGAGTCAGATAAATTGCTCCTCCCTTCTCCTGCCCAAGGAAAGGCAGCAGAAACCACCTTTCTCAGGGCTCAGTCCTGCCGAGAACATTGCTGCTCAGCTTAGTAGTTTTTATTCCCTTTTATTCTAGGTTTGGAGGGTGGCCGAGCCTTCTTCAATGCAGTCAAAGAAGGAGACACAGTGATATTTGCAAGTGATGACGAGCAAGATCGCATCTTGTGGGTCCAGGCCATGTATCGGGCCACCGGGCAGTCACACAAGCCGGTGCCCCCGACCCAAGTCCAGAAACTCAACGCCAAGGGAGGGAATGTGCCTCAGCTGGATGCCCCCATCTCCCAATTTTGTAAGTAAATATGCCATTTCTTAGAAATAGCTCTGTAGAGTAAAGTAACTCTTCCAAAATTGAATTAGAAAATCTAGTTGCTTTTATATATTAAGGATTCATAAAATCGTGTTTGCTAAAAAAAAAAAATAGTGAATTCAGAGGGGAAAAGTTGGGACAAAAATGTTAGATGCAAGTAATTTTAAAGTGCAATACTTGACATTTTCCCCCAAGGACTAAACAAAGGAAAGTATAATTTAGGTGGATTTTGCTCTCTTGGTTTTGGCGAAAGTTTGGAATTCACAGCCAGACATATATTTGTTTGAGTCCTTCAAATATAGTAGATTATGTATGTCCTTGCCTCGTTTCTTCCTATTAAAAGTAATTTTAAAATAGGGCTTGATGTGAAATAAATTTAAATCTGCAACTTGAACGATTTAAAAATAAATGATGGCATTATCACATGTAGTGGGAAAAAAACAAAAAACAAAAGAACTCACATGCTACCTAAAATCCCACTCTGAGCTAAAATACCAGGACCCAATACGAAACCATCTTCTTAATCATATTCCAGTTTCTTCTCATCTTATCTCTGTGTCTGTTTGAATTTCTGGCCCCTTTGCCACGTCTTCTTCCTACCTAGGACGGTTTTTATCTCCCAACACTTTGGGACACAATGTAAGGTGAAAGCTAGCATATCCTTGGAGACACTTGCTAACATGAAGAAAAGGGAAACATAAAGCATCCAATAACGTCATTCATTTTAGTTACAAACATTAACCCTAAATAGAGACATTGCCTCAGACTGAACATCAAGTCAATTAGCGATAACTCAAGGACAAATAATTTTTAGCAGTAATCATGGTGGTTCCTTACTTTAGCATGGAACCCACTCATTCAGTCTAGTTCATTGAGCAACTCTCTAGGCTATGAGACACACTGAGGAAGAGGGCAGACGAGGTCCCTGCTCTCAGGACACCTGCACCCCAGTGGTGCAGCAAACAAGTCAACAAGTGAAAGAGAAAGTTTCAGATATTGAGAAACACCATAAAGAATGTCTTGCAATGGTCGCTGAGTGGGGAGAGGGGATATTAGACAGATGATCTGAGCTTAAGCCCAAATCATAGGGAGTTGGCCCCGCAAATATCTGCAGAAGGAGAACTGCAGCAGAAGGGAAAGCAAGTACAAAGACCGCGCAGCAGAAACCTGACCTTAACACAGTGCTTTCACATGGCCTCTCTCCTGCTTCTCTTAAACAAAATATGGAGATGGATGTAGCTTTGTAGCTACAGCAACTAAACAGAGGTAAATTCTCTTTTCAATGAATTCCACTGCCATGTCCATTTCTGTCTAACCAGACTATATTTTAAACCCTGTAACACCCTTGCTGATGGGGAAAAACTCTTTGGGGTGATACTGTCCATCAGGATCTCCCAGGAATTCCTGACCAGTACTGATGGTTTCCAAATTTATTAAAAAGGAGCCTTTCAGGCAAGGTGAATGGCAAGATGCATTCCCTCTGGAACGTTGTAGACAATCATGCAATTACCATGGGTTTCCACACAGAAAGCCCTGAAAGAATGAGGAAGGGGTTGAGGAGGGACTCAGGGGAAAAGGGACAGCCTTCCTGACCACAGCCACCAAGTTCCCACTCTTCTTGTTTTCTCTAACATTTGTGGCATGTGGGTTTATTTGAGAGCAATAAAGAAAGAAGGCAACATCTCTTTTCTAATGGTTTAGTCATTGGTTGAGATAAAGCATACCCAATACAGTCATTTGCCACATAACAACATTGCAGTGAATGACAGAACCGCATATGTGACAGCGGTCCTATAAGACTAGTACCATAGAGCCTAGGTGTGTAGTAGGCTATACCATCTAGGTTTGTGTGTGTATACTTGGTGATGTTTGCACAGCAATGAAATCGCCTGACGATGCATTTCTCAGAACGTATCCCCATCGTTAAGTGACACATGACTGTATTTATTTAATTTTTTAAAAAAAATAATTCTGTGATGGAATCTTGCCATTCACCTTGCCTGAAAGGCTCCTTTTTAATAAATTTGGAAACAATACCTCCTATCATATCCCTCTGAAATGGATCTGTGTATCAGGGGGAAAATTTCCTAATTATAATCACCATCCAAATCAACCTCATAAAACATGTCTCAGGTGGTATTTGAAAATACTAGTCTTATTTCCAAAAAATCTCCATTTCCTCTGAAGTCATTTCAGCTCACATTCAGTGTCTCTGTCCGACCATCTGCCCAGATTAAGAAATTACTATGCAGCTTGTGATTGGCCCCACTTTTTCCTCAGTAGTATAGAGAAGAGGAAGGACATTCAGGGGTAAAATTAAATGGAGACCAGACACTGATTAAAAAATGGAGACTACTGGGCCAGCCTCAGTGACCTAGTGGTTAAGTTTGGCACACTCCACTTTGGCGGCCCAGGTTTGGTTCCCAGGCATGGACCTATACCACTTGACTATGCTGTGGTGGCAGCTCACATACAAAAAGAGGAAGATTATCAGGAGATGTTAGCACAGGGTGAATCTTCCTCAGCAAAAAAACAAAAAGGAGACTACTGATAGAGGCTGCTGAAGAGGGGATGGATGTCTCTTCATGGAAATACATAAGCGCTCTTGATTTAGATTTTTCTCTGTGGACAGGATTCATTTAGCTATGAAATTAAAATACCAGTCATTAGCCATCAACAGGAAGAGTCAGTTGAGTACACTCAAGCTGGATGTATGTCACTACCCTGATTGACATAGGGAACTTTTATTAAATGGGGTGTCCAAAGCAAAATTCTAGGGGTTAGAATTTGGAGTATGAGTGATACTATCCATAGAGAGCGTGTGAGGTAGAGATGACTGAGACGGTCAGATCATTCATGCCTCTGGGATTTACCAGTACCTCGTGGTGGAGCCACCTTCTTCTCTATTGTCTCCTTAATCACTACCCAGGAACAGAGGTTCTCCAGAGAGTGTGAGGCCCTGGTACACCTACCAGATTCTACAAGACCAAGGCCACCACTTTCAGTTCTGCAGATTGTGCACTGCAGGAGGCACTTTTCACATAGACAAAAATGGGAATGATGCCTGGTTGAGTTGTGCAGTACCCAGTCTGCACAACTGTATACCATAATCCTGTAATAAATGACAATCCTTACCCAGAGCTTCAATCCAATAGTGTTGAACCCAATAATCCCATGGTTACTTTACTACCCCTGAAACAGAGCCTCAATATTGCTCCAGATTCTATCTATTGCTAGTTTAGGCACTTAATAAAAACTGCAGCCAGCGTGCCAGCAAGTGAGATTTCTCTTCCAGTAATTTAGAAACCAGGAGAAGAAACCAGTCGATTTTAACCAACCCAACCTTCTGCACCTGATCATTTGCAGTTAGGGATATGGAAAAATGATGAGAAAGATCAAAAAAGGAACCAGGAATTTTACATTCTGTGGTGTCCCTGAGTAGTTATGCCTAACAACCAAAAAATGGCTGGGGGGAAGGGAGTATATCATAATTTTTGGTGGAGTCTGCCACAGAATGGTGCTTATGGCACAGTTAGTTCACAGCTGTATTTAATTTGTTGAGTTCAAACTACCACGATTAAACAGATGAGGCCTTCTATATGGTAACTCAATCAAACTTACAGTGTCGGTTCATACTTAGGGTGACCACCTCATTCAGATTTGCCTGTGACTTCCCTGGTTTTAGTACTGCACGTCCTGTGTCCCCAGAAAGCCCTCAGTCCTGAGCAAACTGGGATAGCTTGGTCACCTGATACTACAAAGCAAGGTTCTAGAAATATAAAAAACAATCACAACATAGTAATAAATAACAAACTTTGATCCCTCACTTCCCTTCGGTTCTCAGTCTATACATTGATTTGTTTTCATTGTCACATCGCAAACATTAAGTCCACCACGATTCTCTAACAAAAAGAGTAAAAACGAAGTCAAGTATTGCATTTTAAAAAGGTTACCTTGACTTCCAAAAGGTAAGGGTCATTTTCAAAAACTTAATTCTGTACGTATCTCATGAAATCCTGTTTTTGAATATTTGCCATTCTCGCAAGTGAATAATTTTTAACAACTTCTCAATGAGTCAGCTTTGCAATCAGTTTATTAGTATTTCCATGGCAAAGGGAAACTACAGAGAAATGGGAGAGGTTTTTTGGGTAGAGAAAAATAAACACTCCAGTCTTGTCATGTCGCTGTCTGCTCAAGGGGACCTTGAGAATGGAATATTTTACAGCTTGGGAAGCTTGGGAGTAATTGTGAGTTTATTTGAGTCTTTCTAAATTCAGTGTAACAGACTTCTGGGTGCAGCTTTTATTTCTTGGATTTCAAAAGCTCAATTTCAAAATGAAAAGACACGTCTAAGAAAGAGTGGAGTGGAGTATTTATATGGAATTGTAAAACCAAACAAACAAAAAATAGATCCTGCTATTCATTCGTTTCTATGTGACTCTACAATGATTTGGGGAGGGTTCCACCAAACTTTAAAACTTATGTTCTTTTGTGGTTTTTTAGGTGTGTGTTGTTGTTGATTTAATTTTTTCCCTTTTTTTGGTGAAAACTTGAAAATATTGTCAGTGCCTACCTATACAACTTTTTTAAACAAATACTTTCAATTTTCCAATTTTTAAGGCCAATGTTGCTTACCTTGGAAACGATGTCCAAATCTGTAGTTGAGAGTCGCCACGATTTATTATGCCACGTGGCCTCTCGTTGAGACCCTTGGTCCTAGTCCAATCAGTACCTCTGTTCTCATTTGGAGTGGGGGGAAGGGGTATTTTAAGTTTTGCTATTTGGTCAATGATTATTTGATATATCACCTGCAATGAGTCTCATTTTAATGTCTGTTTCTCAACTAATAACTGTTAATCACATCATAGATCCCCAAAGTTGGATGTTTTTGAGAATTGTTCTCTTTTTGCTACCACCTGAACAGTTTTCAACAGTTAGGGGGGTCTTGGTTACTGTTGGTTTGGGGGGTTGATTTTGGTTTTGGTTTTGTTTTGTTTCATTTAAGTTTCCTTGTTCAATCTTTGCTCGAACCCAAGAACTTTAGCTGCTAGGTTCGATTCCTGTCTGCTTTCCTGAGCCTTGTTGCTAGTCTTTATGTTATTCTGGTTTGTTCCTTCTTACCCTGCTAACTTCTAGCTGGACTGAAGGGTAAGTGTTCCCCCATAGCTAGCACAGCTCAGATAATCAGACTAGATTATCTGACACCTGCAATGTGCTTCCTCCCTCTCCTCTTAAATCTTCCTCATGTCTAGACTTTGTAGTAAAACTTTTCATGTTATTTTCCTGACCTTAGGTTTGAAATGTAAGCTTCCATACTGAAACTAGGATGCATGTGATGTGTGCATAATTGCCTCCTCTCCTTGGCTTTCATATTGGCATCAAATGATCCTCTGAGTAAAGCCAACCAGTAACATCTCCTAATTTTTTTCATTCCAAGAATATTAATTAACATTACAACGAAATGGCAAATAATGCCTTTGTTTCATGGAATTCACAGCTACCTGACTGCTTAATGCCTGAAAACAGATCATTTTGCACTCTGATAATGCGTTGTTGTTGTTTTTCCTCTCCCATTCCAAAGATTAGAATGGTCATGTCCCAAAGGTGTGGTAACCATGGATACCTTAACAAATAGAAAGGTAGGGTAGGAAACCCAAAGATGTTAACTGAGCAAGACTTCAAGAAATTACAGAATACGGTTAATAAAATAAATGCATTATCTGAACACTAAAGAATTCATTCTACCTGGCTTGAGGATATGCTGTAAGTGAGACCCAATAGAGGATTACTTTTAAAAGGAGAGCTCTAATACATGGGACCGCCACACACAAAAACAGGAAATTCAGGACATGATTGAGTCCATGTAGCTTATTCACAAAAGCTTTGGATTCACAATCTCACAATGCCATGGAGGGTTTTGACCTCTGGTCTCAAATGTCTCTCTGCTACTCCCCCAAGAACAATGACAACAATAACTTTTTTGGCATCGTTTGTATTTGTATTAATTTTTCTAAAAATACACCTGTAAGAGAAAAAAGAAACTTGAATTTAAAAAAAAAATCTTTCTCTTCACTACTTGAGTTATTAATAAAAGTGAGTATACAGTTCCTTTATTCATGTAGGAAAAAACTGTCCACCAAAAACATGCTGAGGGAAGACTTGACATTCGAGGGAGCTAGAAAAATTGGTCAAGAGAGCAGGCAAATATGTACTTGAATATTCTGAATGCTAATTTAGAAGTCGTAGGTTGTATCATTTCTCCTGACCGTTTAATAATAGTCCTTTCTTCTAATTCTTTTTGTTTCTTTCTTTAATCTGCTTTCTTTTCCCCTTTCTTTCTCTTTTCTTTTACTTTGCATAAATGTGCCCCTGGCCAGCAGACAGATTTTTTTTCGCCACTCCAAGCAGATACTTAATTTAACTTTACTTTCCTTTGAATGTCTGATGAGGCATTTTTAAAAGCTTGCCATAGAATGTGAACTTAGTGGGAATTTAGGATTTTGCTATACTTTTTTTAAAGAATGAAAGGAAGGGTGGATGAAGAGATGACTGAATGAACTTTGTTCTGAGCGAATTTACATGTATTTGCACAACAACGCCTTGCTATCCTAGTAGATTTCCAAGTAGTCGTTTGCCTTAATTCCTTTCTATAATTTTATCTCATGAGATTTTTGCTATATCTTCTTGTATTGTCAACTTGCAGTTGCTACATTGCAGGAATGCAATATCAAAGAATTAATTCGACATTAACTTAATTTCCATGGCCCCAAACCACACTGCAAATCACTTTCCTTCTCATTGTAAAAGTAAATAACTTCTTAAAAGACTAGACTCCCACAATGAGGTCCAAAATTTTCCACACACCATGATATGATCTAAAGACCATATTAAATGAAGGTTTATATTTTTGTTAACTACTTCAAACACATTTAACATATTATTCACTGATCAGCTGAGTATTTTCATGTCATATGGTGATTTACAGTAAGATACATTATTTATTAGTCAACTCAAGAAAATTTATTTTTGTTCATGTTGCAGGGAACATAAAAGCATCATCAAGTACTCTTAATTAATTAATTGAAAATATAATAACTACTGCAGGAAAAATTACAAATCACTTATTTGTTTTGAGATCATTGACAAAATCTCTAAGATTTTTACTCAAAGCAGCTGTCTTATAAAGAATTATAAAATTAACATTGAAATAAACATCATGTGTTTTATCCCCTTGAGTGTATTGCTATAATAGTTTCAGGTTCAAGATTTCTGCAATATACAATGTGGCACTTGGTAGCTTCTGAAGAGGCCATCCTCTCACAGCCATGCAAGTTAGCTTGATTTAGTCAAAGGGACTGTGGAGGAATTAAGTTGTTTCTCAAGGGCAGCAGGCAGAGGAAGCCCAGTCTTTTGCTTGCTGTGCAAAGCTTAGGCAGGGGACAACATCCCCTGGTTACTTGATCATGCCAAGAAAAACTCTTCTAGAAAAATCCATAAACAGCCAGCTGCCATCAATCATTGTCATTTCTTTATTTCATGTCTTCTGATGAGGTTGACTACTGTCATTGTTCGTTATTGTCCAAACCATACGTTCACTCTTGTACTGTCAAGCAGATATGACAAGCACACATTTTCCATATAAGAAAGATACAAAGTCACCTTTTAATTTGCAGTTTGAGTTCACAATGACTTTAGAGTTACATCAGCTATTCTCTTGCCTCTAGCATCCATCAGGAGTAACAACAACGATAACTGTGCTCTAAATTTCAGTGATAAAACAGCTACCTCTAGCTTATCATAAAAGGGATTCACTAGAGAAAGAAGCTTCGCTCAGACAACTTATTAACAATACAATCATAGTCATTTTCAACAGCAGAATTTCTTTTTCCCTAGCCTATAAAAAGTTCCAAAATGTAATATTACAAAATAAAAAGAGAGATTTGACCTTTTGTCTTCATTCCCTTAGTTGTTAGAATAATAGGGAAATCTCAATAAAATGATAATTTGAAAGCTATATTGTTCCCCCCAAGAAAATTACATTTATTTGGTAGACCTTATTGTAAACTTATCTAAAAATTTTCATATCTGAAACAAGATCACATAAATGTGCTTGCTATTAAGACAAGAGATCATGAAAAATATTATATATTTTTTCCCCTTGTGAGGGAGAAGAAGAAAAAGAATATCAAACATGAACTGAACCCAAACATCATGATTAATTAAAGAACAACATTAGTGGCAGGGTGGTCAATTAGCAACATCGCTTGAATTTTAATGCAGTAGATTAAATGAGAGTATACAACCCACATAAACCTATGACTTTAGGAACTGGTATTTTGCCAACATTCCTTCAATGCCAAATCAAAATGATATCTGAGCAAACTTGAGGTAAAGGTTTTGATTAGTTTCCACTTGAAAGTGTCCCAGCCTTCCATATGTCTGTGTGTCCATCAGCCCACTTTTGTGTCATGGGTCCCACTCATAGTGCTTTAAGTTTCTTAGTGTAGTTTAGGTCCATTTAAGTATAAGTTTTATTCATCGAAGCTTAGTCTGAAGTTAGTCTCTTCTGCCCATTGCTAGAAAAGACTTCAAAATCTTTATGGAATTAAACCCCAGAAGTAAAACAAGTAGCATTGTTTGGAAGATGTGTTGAATTATGCCCTACCTGCAGAATTTCTAAAACGATGCAGGCCGTTTTCAGTGCATCTGGAGCCCTTGCCGACCAAGCAGGCCTTCAGGAACTATTCAGCCAGGTCTAGAAAAGGTAAGGGTTGAAGTCAGTTTTTAAAATGCAGTCAATCCTTGATTTCCAAAGCAAAAAGGAACACATATATCAATGAAAAAGAGCACTGGGATGTGTCTCCCAAAGCAAAGGATAATCCCAGCATCAGTGGAGTTTTAAGCAGCCACTTTACCCTCCTAATTCTATTTTGCTCGACCTAATTCAAATTCGTTTTCATTCTCTTGACACATGCCAAACATTGGCAAAGGAAGTGATCCCAAGGTGTCCTGAATTCAGGAATTGCCTTTCTCCTACTTTTGCTCTGGGCTGTTTGCCCCCTGCTAATGTCAACATTGGAGTTTCCTTTTCTTTAACCAATCCATTCCAATTGTTTGTACAAGGGAAAATGGGGTTGTGAGGAGCATTTATTTTTTAATGTTCAACACTGCAGAAGAACAGACTGGGACAGTGCAAGAATGACTATGTGGTGTTGCTTGGGAAGCACCCACAAGTTCTTTGAAACAGAATTTGGAACAGCTGGACCACTGCAGTGTTTTATTTTAAAATAGACAACATATGTACTGCATATGGTCCTAGACATGTATGGAGACACAGGCAGACAATCTGAATGGTATCCAAAGACACCTGCACCTAGAATTCTGTTTCCTTCTATGAGATTTTTTTCCCCTAAGAGCACATGTTCCCACTTTTGGATTTGCAAGATACCATCTGAATCCCCATGTGTGTGACTCCTTAATAAAGTCATTGGGAAGTTTCCTGGGATCGAGGTGTCAGAGTAAGTCAGTTAATAACTAACTCCTAAGAACCTGGCTCCTCTGGGAGCTGGCAGGGGAAATAACAGATCAGAAACTTGCCCTCAACGAACATATTATCTACCAAGGGATTCAGTTGTATGTGTGTGTTCTGACCACAGAGAAATTGGAACATAACCCAGCAAAAACACGGAGAGGATGTAGGAATTGGTTACACAGGGGCAGAGGAGAAGCATAAAACAGAGATTGGGAAGGACTCCCAGCTTCCTAGAAACAATATGGTTTGAGAAGCGACTAACATTAGCTATAAATGTAGAAACATCCTTGGATCCCTAAGAACATTAAACAAACTGACTTTGGGAGCACTGAGAAGCCTGCCTGTTCATTGCTCAGGTTTGCTGAGCACTCACCATGTGCCAGGTGCTCAGGGGCTGTGCAGGTACTTCTCATCAGACCCTCTCAACAAACCTCTGAGAGTAAACTCAAATGCTCTTCTCGACTTACAAGTGAGGAAAATGAGACTCAGAAACACGAATCAACCTGCCTCACGTCCCATACCTACTAATGGCAAAGCTAACCTCAAATTCAGTCTTTATGATCCCCTAAGCCCACCCACTTAAGCACCTGCTATTCTAGCCAAAATAAATTGTTCCCGTTGAATTTGGTATATCAACATTCCGTAAAATCAAGAAATAGAAAATATTTGTTCAAAGATTGAATTTATGCATTTTGATGAAATAAATTCGTTATTTTAACACATGTATCGACTGCCCGCTGTGTACCAGGTACCGTTCTAGATGCTGAGAATATAGCAGAGAACAAAAATAGCAAAATCCCTGCTTGGATGGAGCTGAAAAATCATATCCCTTCCACTGACACCTTAAAATAGCATTCCCGGCCTCCCAGTCCTCTTTCTTTTTCTGAATATAATAAGCTCAATGAAACTCTCAAAGATTTCAAGGGAGCCAGCCACCCTTTTAAGCACTCTTAAGTTGTTGGAACCATTAAGATAATGAGCCTAATTCTGAGTAAATGCTGATTTTGTAGAAGCAAAATCCAGGGGCTGCTTGTTTTATTTGCTGGCAATTCCCACTGCATTAAGCTCCGTCCCACATGAATAGAAGGTGTGCAAGGGATTGTAAAGATCATTAAGTGACGGTGACAGCGGAAAGGGAACTGAAAGATCAGCTCAGTTTACACACAAGGAAACTGAGGCTCAGAGAGATCAACGACTCAGCCAGCATCCCACAGCCATTTGAAAACAGAGCTCACACCAGAATCCAGACCTAAATCAGAACCAGGCTCAGTCTACGTGTGGACCGAGAGAGAGGGAAGAAAGGGAAAAGGAATTTTGATGTTGATAGGATAACTTTCTGAAAAGGAAAACAGGCTGATTTGAAGCATATTTTTCTGTGAGCCTGCTTTAAAGCGTAAGTGAAAATGAAATTGTTCTTTAGACTTACTCTAAGCCAAAAATTAGCACGGTGAATCTGTATTGTGATGGAATGAGGAGGCGGGGAGTGGGTCTGCATCCAGGTCTCCACAGAGGCGCCAAGTCGCCTTTTCAGATCCATTTCCTGAGTGGGCAGCCAGGCAAAATAGTTCATCGCGAAGTTTTCAAGAGGTTCAACAAACAAAGAAAGAGTAAGAGACCTGAAACATGTGCCATATTTTTAGCAGCTACAAAAGAGCCCCTTTCTCTCTGAGCTAAATGACCGGTTGCACCATCGTAACTGAAGAGCAATAAAATAGCCGAGCCAATCTGGCAAAGAAGGCCGTGGCCGATTTGTCAGCTTGCAGCCTATTCTGAGAATCCTAGAGCAAGAAGCTAGTGCTAGCCAAAATGCCTCATCTATCTGTTCAAATTGGGAGGCACGGGGTGGGTGAGGCTTTTTATGAAGATGAAACAGGATGAGCAATTCGTGTACCCCACTCTTAGATTTTCCTGAATTAAACTGACCTTGGACTGACAGGATGGAGGTGACAGGGCAGAATCTGTCCTAAGGGATGGAGAGGTGCCTCTTGGATTGGAGGGGAGCCCATTCTGCCCAGGGAGACCTCAAGTTGGAGCAGGTTTAAGACACTTGCCTGGGACCAAAGGCAATACACACACACACACACACACACACACACACACACACACACACACACACTAGAAGCAGCTACATTTTTCCCCTAGCACCATCTTCCTGGCCACCTCTCTTACTAGCCATCTTGAGTCAAAGGAGAAATGTAGCTTGGAGACCAAACAACCCAACAAAAGAATCCTCTGAGATAAAGCGCCTAACCTCAAATTGAAAGCACTTTGCTGAAGACAAATCTGAGGCAATTAACAAAGCCAAAGGATTCTTTCAGATTCTCTAAAATAATTCCTGCACATGTGACATCCCTTCCAAAAGCTTGTGTTTTATCATCCTAATGGAGCGATTTGGCTATTAAAATGCACATTCTTCAGCTTGCCTTCTGGAAACCATTCTTTCTGTGTGTCTTGGGCATAAACAACACATCCTGTTCAAACACTGACCACTTGCTGCTTCTATAAAAAATGACTGAAGATTTTAAAAATCTAACAATAAAGGGGCATAAATCTGACAACCATGCATTTATATTTGAATGATACACAAAATCAATAGTTTGAGGAGAATTCATCATCTTAAGGTCACACTGCGACCATAACCCCAGTTTTCAGCCATACCCCAAGCATGGAGGGGAAAGAAGCTGCCTGGGCTGAAGGCCACATATGAAAATACTATCCAAACACTCTCTCAAGTCAGAAATTGATTTCTCCCATGACCTGACAGCATCGCTGCTCCCTGGCAGGTCCCCATATTCCAGAAGAGTATTGCATGCAAGGGGATGCATAAGTTCTTGCTTGATTTGATATAAGATTCCTTTTCTTTGCAGTCTGCACATCAAGAGAGTGAGTAAATATGAGGTGGAGTGAGCCGATTCCTGTAATGTCTGGGACGTTCATTCCTACCTCTTCAGGATTTGTTTGGTTGAATCCTCTGAGTTATTTTGCCGATTGAGTATAGAGTATTTTAGTTACACATATTGAGCTTAATTAGTTAGCCCTTAGGAGGTTTTTCCTCCAACCTTCACCCTGTAAGGAAAAGTGTGAATACATTGAGACTATTAATGCACAATAAATGGCAGATCATAGCCCTCGCTGAGTAAATTTATTTCTCTCTTTCATAAGCTTTGCTGACTGAGTAAGCACACTATAAGGCAATGTTCTTGGCTATCACAAACTAAATTCCCATTTAACTTATTCTCCAGGTTTCAATGAAAATCTTTTGTTATTATTTTTTTTTAATTTTAGAGGGCGGGGACCCAAACCTTTTGTGAAACCAAATTGGCCATGGGGATTTGGAAGGGGAGGATACGAATATTGTCACTTTGCTGAAAATCAGCATAACCCTTTTTCCAGATAACCCCAATAATTGTAGAGAAATTGCTCTAGACATAACCACTGGAATGGCAGAATCTATTAAAAACCTAAAAAGCTAAATAGGCTTTTATAAGCAAAGATCCGATCTGCTTTCAGTGTTTGGTGAAATGCAGGCGAAGTTACCGGCGTGTGCTTAGTTTTTAAAGAACAACATAAATGCACTGGAGTTGTGATCATTTGATAAACATGTTGATGCCAATATATTTTTCCCTAAATGCAATAAACTCACCAGTAAGTGATGCAAGTTGACAATGGGAGGTAAAAAGAATATCTTGGGGATGTTGGTGGGAAGCAACGGGAAAACAGCTAGCGTTCGTCATGCCTAGTGAATTCCTCTGTATTTGAAATGTCAAAGAAAATGTGATGTGTTTCTCTAAATTGTGTCTCTCTCTACATGTATAAATGAACAGACGCAGATAGAGCTCAAAAACATGGCATGGATGAATTTATCTCTTCCAACCCCTGTAACTTTGACCACGCTTCCCTCTTTGAGATGGTGCAACGCCTTACTTTGGATCACAGACTTAATGATTCCTATTCTTGCCTGGCAAGTATATTCTTTGGTCTACAGCAATTTAAACATGATAACATTTTTTAAAATCGAATGTTTCTCTACCTTTCTGTCAGAAGCTCTTTTCTCCGTTGCAGAGCCCCTTTAATAATTATAAATGTGTTTCTGCATTTCCTGGGTTGAGATAGTTTTACTTACCAAAGAAAGAAGACAGAGCGGAGGAAGTTATCAGTAGAGAAGGCTCCAACTCCCCAGCTGCCCTATCTGAGCTTCCCCCTTTTCAGCTGCTACACGAGAACTATTCCCAAGAGGGTAATCGAGTTTGGCACCTGCTTGTGGAGAACTTGTAAAAATCGCCTCGGTTTCTTAGAGTTTAAGATCCCCCTCCCGCTCCACTCCAGATGATAAGACTCGGTTCTCCTGTCTCAGATACGAATATGTTCCTTTTGTCTATGTTTTGAATATTAAAATGATTTGTAAATAAACTCCGCTTCACTTTTCATAAGCTGACCTGGTTTGGGTTTGTTTGGGTGGCTTCTTTTTCTTTGTAGTATTCAAAACATTTTCACCCTTTGGGGGACTTTTTTACGGTGCTTTAGATGTTCGGAAGTCCAGCTCTCTAGCAAGAGCACCAACATTTCCTGAAATCCTGTTTTAAGCCTAGATCTAAATCATTTAAATTCAAGGAATTGCTATTATGTCTTTATTGGATTTTTAAAGACACATTTGGGCTTTATACTGTTAAATCCAGAAACCTGTCAAAGATCCAATTTATTTCCTTCTGTAAACCGTACATTATTACTTCATTTCTTAAAGGTAAATGCTTTAATCCCACTTTATAGACGGGAAAGGTGGGGGAGAATGAGGCAATGACTTTACACAGAGGAAAAGCTTCATCCCTGATATCTGTGTATTATTAATATTATATAATTAACTATGGTTAACATATTAGTGATATTAACATAAATATAATGAAAATCTGTTTCTTTTCTAAATGACGTTACTACATCCTAAATCTATTCTGACTAATTTTTATTTTAAATTCCTTTTTATATACCAGAAGCCAAAATATTAAAAATAGTAGATAAAATATTCTTAAAAACAGAAGCGGTATTATGTAGAATAATTTATTAATCTTCATCTCATAAAAGATTCATTGGTTATCTCAGGTTTAGAATCACTTTATCAGAAGAATCTGAACTTTGCCAAATTGGAAAGAAACACATCACTTTGACTTAAAAAAAAAAGCTTACCTTGCATTGCAAGGCAATTTTTCTCAAATGTGTTTCCCATGATTATGTGATTATTCACGTAATTATAAATTGCATTCATTAAACTTGTAAGAATATGTCTCTGACCTTAAATCATTCCCTTTTATGCGTAATTCTCTTGAGGAATTTTTTGAGGTATATTATTTTCAAGATTTTTCTCACATCATCATTTTTAAAATAATTTTCTTTTTCACTAAGAAATTCATCACTAAGGAGAGTTAGTAAATGCCCTCTAAAAAACTAAACCAGAAGTAAATTTTGAAGCTTGCTTCCTATTAGTCTTGTATAGGCTTAAAAATATGGTCCAAAATCCAAAATTAATTACAAATAGCATAGAATAGTTTCTTTCCCCATTTGCATACCTGCGTCTATTAATCATCATCCGAAAATTTCAGAAAATAACAGCAATTAAAAGGACCTTATCTCCTGCCTCTATATATTCCATTTTCTCATTATTACAATTTTTTTTTCAGTTAGTTTTGGAGACCGACCAGCAGGGATACATAAATTTTTCTGTGTCTTCGACTGAGTTCCTAATTGATATTTCTTCAACTCTTTTCAAAGCAGCTATTTTGGCATCTACAAAAGACTTGGTGTCATCTGAGTCGTAGAAAATATATTTTAATCTTTCACAGCAGTGTTGTTTCTAAGATTTAGCATTTGGGGTAGCAGATGGAGTGGCAAAGAAGTTGCCTATAGGGGCAGCCCACTGCCTCGACTACTCTCCCGCCCTCTGCAGTAACTTATAATTTGAAATAGGAAAGATGCCGTCTTTCGCTGGATGCATTGCTGAGCTGCGTGTTGTCAATCGAAGATTCCCCAGATCACTAATACGAGGTTAGAGTTTTTCAGAGGCCTCCCTCCCTGCACTTCAGTGGCCACTACCTGCCCCCCAGTCACTTTCTCGTTTTGCCTTTTCTCTCCCAAGATGGAGCAATATTCAAAAGATGACTCAGAGAAGACCCTCAAAGTAAAATTAAATTTGTGTTTAACACATCCTAAATTCCCAGCTTACAAAGTACCACCTAAATTGGTCTATTTCTTGCTCCAGAAAGGCGCTGAAACCAAAAGAAGTGATTTGACATCAGGCGTGGCCCAAGGGTGACCTTGACCGGCAAGTCACTTGGCCTTTCTGAGCATCTATTTTTTTAAGTGCGTAATGGAGGCAGCAGTTTCTATCCCATCAAGCCTCCCAATCTGCTCTGAATCGGAGATTCCACCCAGGTTCTCTTTTATAGCAGAGTTTCATCGGGTCCTGTAGCAGGCAAATAAATAATAAGAAAACAAATAATTGCCAAGAGAAAAATAAAATGCTAAACCAGGGCACAAGAAGCTCCTGTCGGTTTCGTTGAATCGTATCTGATTCACAACTTGAAAACTGAGTCACGTTGTTCTCCTTGGAAAGTTATGTTATTATCGCCATTTTAAAATTTAAAAAATTTTTTCTTCGAAAGTGAAAGGATTTATGAAATCCTAGAATGTATGTAGGCCAATCCTAATATCTCTTAATGCTCCAGAGTAGAAAAAAACAGAAGACCTGAAGGAAGGCAGAGCTGGGTTTGAGTCCTGCCTGTGTTTTGCATTATCTGTGAGTCATATAACAGTCCGGATTTCATTTCCTCATCTGTGAAGTGAAGATAAACCTGCCCTGGTGACTTCACAAGGTTGCTATGGGGCTCAACCTAAAGCTCTTTGTGGAGCGTAAAGCACTACACCAGTTTAAGGCATTAATGTTATTCTTTTCTCTCATCAGTAACTAAGATTTTGCCCTGCCCACTCCAATACTTTGTAAAGGTGGTTCAGTGTTAGAGCAGGGAGTGAGATTCTGCTTCTGGAATCATGGAGTCTGCTAAACCAGACTCTACCACTTACTAGCTCTGGGCTACTAGGGAAATCCCATGTCCTCCCTGAGCTCGACTTTCCCATCTATCAAATAGGGATAACAGTACCCACCTCAGAGGGCTATTATGAGTGTTAAACCAGATAGCGCACACAATGCGTGTAGCACAGTGGCTCGCACTTAAGAAGAAATCAGTAAGTGTTCGCTCTCGCTGTTTTTTAACCGCCTTCTTCAGTCACGCACCCTCAACCCTAGCAGCTCTCCAAAAAACAGCCCGTATTTAAAAGAAAGTCTCTCCTTTATTCCCCAAACAGGGCTGGTTCAGTCCTGGCCAGGTGTTTGTACTAGACGAGTACTGCGCCCGAAATGGAGTCCGAGGGTGTCACCGACATCTCTGCTACCTCAGAGATTTGCTTGAACGGGCAGAAAACGGCGCCATGATTGACCCCACCCTCCTTCACTATAGCTTTGCCTTCTGTGCATCCCATGTTCACGGGAACAGGTAAGCACATGTCTGGAGGTAGTCCTCAAAAAAATTTTTTTAACGCATTGGCAATGGTTTTATGACTGGCCGTGCTTTTAGGATCATCTCTAACTCTCTGTCCATTCCCATTCCTTCAGTAATACACACACACACACACACACACACAAACACAAAGAACACAAAGGCCTAAATTAATTTCTTCTCCTTTTAAAAGAAATGGCAAACAGGACTTCTAGAGTGATCTCTGAAGTTAGAGCAATCTAAGTTTAACTCATGGCTCCTCTATTTACTAGCAACGAGGCTAGATGGTAATTAAACACTCTGTGCCACAGTATTCTCATCTGTAAAACAGGGACAATAGTGTCTTCATGAGGTTGTTGAGAGGATTAAAGGGTTCAGCACAATGCCTGGACCATGGCAGAAGCTTGATAACTGCTTGCCTTTGTTGTTATTATTATTCATTCCATAAATATGTAATGATTACATCCTGAGTGTCAGGCACCCTAGTACACGTTCAGCATACGTGGTGAGCAAACACTAGGCCCCAAACAAAGGCAGAGCACCATAGAGATTGGGGCTCTGAGGAAAAGGAACACAATTCCATGATAGCGTTTAATAAAGGAACAGGACTCAGATGGGGTGGCAGAATGGAGGGAGGGCCTCCCTGAGGAAGTGATGCTTGGGCTGGGAACTGAAGCATGTGTAGGAGTTGAGTGGTTCCAGGCAAAAGGAGCAGCATGTACAAATGCCCTGCAGAGGGAGGAAGCCAAGTACATTTTAAGAGCTGAAACAGGCTAGGTGAAGCTGGAAGGCAAAGATAATCATAACACTTATCTTTTAACCATAGAGCTGGAAAGAACTTCAGAGATCACAGTGTAATCAACCCCATCGTTTTATAAATTTTATAGACAAGACCAGAACATCAGTTCTCCTAACTCTGTACTAAGTACTCTCTTTAGACATTGCCCAGCTCCTGGAGGAAAAGATCCATGTTCTGAATAATGCAAAGCAGCAAATAATTTAGGAACATTATCATTTGGCTCTGAAGACATGGAATAAATTTCCACACTGCCGCAGCCAGTTTACTATCCCCAATGAATACAGCCTCCCATTACTATAAAGACGAGCCTACATTACCCCAGAGCACCCGAACCAATAACCAGAGAAGGCACACCCAGCAAAAACCAAGTGGCTTCGGAAACCCAGCCTTTGATGCAAAAGTTGCTACTCTGGACAAATTCACATGTGGGAGAATCCAGAATTGATTACATTTATTTTAAATCAGAATTGTGTCAGTCATCTTCACCTTTACAAGCTATACAACTCTGAAATATCTGTGGGATTTGTTCTGTGCTTTTCCTCTCTCTAGTGCTGGTGGATGTTATGAAATGCAACTTCAACATTTAGAGCTAGATAATAATAGCATTGTAGGTTTGAATAATTAACAGGCAACAAGATTTTCATCACCTCCCATTGTTATAAGGTTCACTACCCCAGCACATGACCTTTTATTTGCATAAAAGATACTCATGAAAACTCTAATACCTGGGGAGTATCTGTGCATAATTTTGCTTTTTATAAATATGTACACTTTGATGACTATCTGTTACAGCCTCTTGGACTGAATTCTTTAAAGAGAGAGAGAGAGAAGTTGCATTATATTCTCTGGGTTGTCACACTGTATTCTACATATGTTACTGAATAAGAAAGTGTTATAAAATAATGAAGTGTTTTTGTAAACTCCCTGGTAAACATCATCATGAATTATGATACACATTGTCTGGATTTCATATTGTAAGACTGCCACTTGATTCACAGTTAGGTTTATACATCTTGTCATGGAAACAGTTTTGGATTTCTTATTTTCTTTTCAGTTCTGATTTTCCTTATGCAAGTTTGCATCTTTTTTTTTTTTTTTTTGCTTATTATTTTAGTTTGAATGCATTTGCTTTTGCTGTTTGATGCATCCTTCTTTTTCTTTCTTTTGTTTGTGCATGTATGTGTGCTCTTGATTCTCCCATGGCTGGCCACACTCTCTGCATGCCCCATGCGACCACCCCCTCTCCAAAGTCAACAAATGCATGTGTACCTTAGTGGGCTGCCACCAAATACAGACCCTGAAGGGAACAAAACTCCCTCCCCATCTGAACCAGAGGCTAAAAAAGATACCAAAAAGGAATCCAAAAAAAGAAAAGATTTCAAAACCCAGGCAAATCCAGAGCCCAAAAGGTAAGAAGTTACATGTATATTGGCTTGTGTTTTTCAATGTCTGTGACCTTCCTTGCCTTATCCCCTCATCCAGACCACAACTTCCACTTTAACAAACAGCAAGCTTTGGAATCTCTGCTTCTTTAAGGTTTTTCAATGGCACACTTTAAAAAAAATCCTAGCAATGGGCAAAAATACCATATATTAGGACTGAATTTGAGTCAGGTGTCTAGTGACTCTTAAAACATGTTCATATTGAAAAAACTAATTGAGCAGTATGTAAACAGAATCATGAGTCAGATTGCTTTTTTTAGTGGCATCTAGTGAGGAGCCTGGTACCTTACCAAGTCATTCATAATAAGCAACCTGTGCTTTATAATTTTGAAATTATGTTTAAAGAGCAAATAAAATGGGTTGGCATAGATGAGTCTATACATTTATAGTAACTTCATCGTTTTCAGCAAATCCCCCTCAGTTCCACATTTATCTCATGAAAGAAATCTATTTTCAAATAATGATTTATAACAAAGACACAAAATAAAGCCTATCACTAAATTCATGGCTCCTCACAGAATCACTTACGTAATGAGGTCACTTTGAAGCCTCTTTTAAGTTCTAATATTATGTTTATCCTCTCCTGTTTCCTGTGTCTTTTGAGAATGCTGTCTTCAGGAATTGATAAAATGGCAAATTGGTGGCTTTTTTCCGTTTTAAACTAGATTTACAATTACCTCTAATGTTATCCTTATGTCTTTCTTCATCTTCCCTACTCTTGCCCCAAATTAACATTGACATTTTAAAGTTTTGTTGTTGAGGTTTTGAAACTGATGCTCTGACCTGGCATTGTCAAGCTACACAAAGTTCACAAGCAGGTATGCTTTATGTTTCAATATGAATTTATTCACTGGAATATTTCTAAGTTCTGAAATATATGGAGTTCACTTGCAGGGAGACCAAATGAAAATGCCAACTTTCACTTCCTAGGGAATGTGGCAGGCTGTCAGTGTATACAGGTCCAACAGTGAAGGTCAAAGAAAACCCTGATTCTATGTGCACAACCATCTTCTGAGTCTGGAGTATGTAAAGATGAAGATGAAGTGGAGTTTCTGTTTGTGTTTCCCTGTGAGGGTCAGACTGCAAGGCAACGGTTACTGGCAGCCAGTAAGAAAGTAGGGAGAGCATGTCATAGGTGCGGGAAGGAAGCCTCTCTGGCTGCTGTCCAAGGTGCTGCTTTTGGTGTGATTGGCATTGAAACAGAGCAGAGAGTAAATGGCCATACTTGATCAAGCCTGACCTATTTCCTGTGCCTGAAAAGCTATCCAAAAGGATTTTGAATGGTACTTTGAGAGGATTATGTGTGTTTCTGGGTCTATTTGCGTTGAATTTTTTTAATGAAGAAGAAATCATAATATTAAGTATCAGTTGTGGAGCATTCTGCAGTTTACAAAGTGCTTTCATATCGTCTATCTCATTTGCTATAACATTTTCAGCTTACCTATTTTTATATCCATTTGGCAGATAATGAAACTGAATGTCTGTACATTTAAGTGGCAAACCCAGATATTCTGAGTCCAAAGCTCTTCCTCTTTGCACTATATCAGCGCTATATGTAGATTCTAAAGATCTGAGTATTAGAGCCTATTCTGCATAAATCTAGGATTATCATATCTCATTTCTGGGCCTCAATTTTCTCATCTGCAAAATGGGCACATAGAATCATAACATCTTTAATATTCCATCAACATCAGAAATTATCTTCTATGGGTTATAATAACAAATGAAATCATCTGTTGTCAGATTTCATAAAGTTTAATTAAGGATAATCACTACCATTTAATAAGTGCTTGCTATATGCCAGGCATTGTGTGAAGTGATGTTTACGTATATTCTCTCATTTTATCCTTATTACATCTCTATGAGATAAGTATTATTATCCTCATCTAACAGATGAGGAGTTTGAGGCTCAGGTAAGTTCAGTCACTTGCTCCATAGCAAATAAGTGTGTGAGCCTAATTCAAACATGGAGATTCTGACTTTGGAGCTTAGATTCACAACCTCTCTGCCTTACTGCCTGCCCAATAGTAGCACTTGTGTATGATGTGAGATGCCAGATTCAGCCATTTGATACGAATTTCAACATTTCAAGGTGAAATACTATAGCAGTCATCTGAATTAATTAAAAAGTTTTCCATTTTTGTCCTAACAATGTCCAAAATCAGTTTGGCCCTTCTGGTAATTTTGGCCTTGTAGAGCAACCCATAGTCTATCTGGAGTTTTAGACCACTGAGGGGAGAGTCTCCTTTGAACACTAACAGCCTTTTGGTATTGGACAAACCATTTTCCTAACCTCTTTCACCAGAATAAACACTATTTTCATGTGGAGACATTATCTATTCTTTGACCCAAATTATTAAGGAATTCATGACTCATGGAAACAAAATTCCACCCTTTAACCTAAATTTAACTGAATGATAGAGCCCATTCCTATTGTCCTCTCACAACCAGCTTCAGATTAGGTTAAAAAAATAGGTTTTTACCTAATTTATTAATTTTTTACCTATTAATAACTCAGCAGCTCCAGAGGTGGAGGCAGAGCCCTGCTCTGCTGCAGCTGGAAATCGTTAGTGACCGCTCAGATGCTGATGACCCAGTTTCCCCCACCTTCTCTGGAAGCCTGTGCCACATCTCTGTGAAAAACTATGCCTATGTGAATCCAAAACGCCTAATCAAAAGTAGACACATCTGGTCAATCAGGAAGATGTTTGCTGGCATAATTCCAAGTACTTAAAGACACAGAACCATCCACATGTTTGGCGTCTTTTGGAATAGTAGTTCTTGACTAATGGTGATCTTTTCCCCTAAGGGACATTTGGCAATATCTGGAGACATTTTTGATTGTCATACTGGGGAAGGATAGTCCTATTGTCCTCTAGTGGGTAGAGGCTAGAAATGTTTCTGAATTTCCTACAATGCAGAGGACAGCCACGTGCAAACAAAGCCCCCAAAACCAAAGTCCCAAATGATGGGCTGAAATTTGTCCCTTTTACTTGGATTTTTTTTTTTTTGTCTTTTACACAGACTTATTCTGGGTCTAAAGGCATAACAGTTAGCACCACTGACTTTCAACTTGTGCAGTAGTTCTCACACTCTGGTGTGCATATAAATCACACGGGGAGTTTGTTAAAATGGAGAGTAGGAGGCTCCATCGTCAAATAATTTTATTTAGCCAGTCTTAGATGGAGCTGGGCTGCACTTTTAATCTGTTCCTTCCAGGTAATTCTAAGGCATTTGATCTTCAGATCCCACTTATTTAACACCTTGGTTGTCAAACTTGGTGCACATTGGAATCACTTGGAGAGCCTGAAAAATGCTGATGTCTTGGCTCCTGCAGGGGTTCTGATTTAGTTAATCTGGGATATGGCCTAAGTATTATGTTTTAAAAATCTCCTCAAGTGATTCTAAAATGTAACAATGTTTAAGAACCACTGATTGAGGGAACATTAGTTTGAGCCAGCTCTTTAAAACTGAACCCATTTTCTCAAAGAGAGAGGGAAAGAAAAGGAAAATGTGAGTACGTTCATCTGGTTGCACTTGGCGATCATAAAATCCACAGATGTAAATTGCTATATCTTCTAATTTTTGAATCAGCTCCTAAGGTTGCAGTACTTAATTTTCACCACAATATTTTTAGCATTCTTTCTAGATGACATTTAGATTAGCATCACTTTGGTCACTATCCCACAGTGACAAGGCGATCAAACAGCTCTGATGATTGCAAGTTGCGTCAATGTTCCTTGGATCCTTTATTATTGGGATTGGAAATTTTTCTCATTTACATTATTATTTAACATTTCTTGAATGCCAGTGCTGCTCTTCACATATGGCCTGTGTAGAAAGTACATTGTATCAGCAATTAACAAATCCATAATGCCAACCGCCCCAATCCAAAGTAAGCTGCATAGATTAATGAGTCTGCAAGCAGATGTAAGAGGGCATGAGTCCTAAAAATCTCTGAAAATGTGTCCAAGAATTCTTTTGGGAGATGTGTTTGGAGCCAAGGTGCTGCTTGTGTGCAAGAAACCATGTGATCCCTGTGGATTAGATTTGAGTAACTGAACTATCAGATGGAACCCACTGTTCTCTGTTACTCCACCAGGGTCCCTAAGTCATAAGTATTTCCATCTACCCAGTTGCCCAAGACAAAACCTTGGGAGCTGCCCTTGACTCCTCCTTCTTTCTCAGCACATCGCAAGGATTCAATGACTATGCTGTATCAATGCCCTTAAGTATCTCTCAAGTCCATCCCTTGTCCCTCTCTTCAATACCACTACCGAAGTTCAGATCTCTATCTTCTCTCCCCAAGACCACAGCTATTGCCTTATTGACTACATCTCTGCTTCCAATGTTGGTCCCTCATCCCCAATCCATGTCACATAATGGTTTCTTTTATTTCTCTTTTATGAATGCTTACCTGGAAGTAAATGACTAATTTTTGCATATGTATATTTTTTTCCTTTCATTCCAGTCTCACCTTTCACCTCTTTCTCTCCCTCTTTCCCATCCCACCTTCCCTCCCTCTCTCCCTCTGTCTCTGCCACACACACATACACTCATTATGACATTATGTCTGGTGCTTTTTAACTCTTCCTCCCCAAAAGAGAGAGGAAAAAAACCTGTGTAGCAGGGATAGCTCTGTTTTACTGACCTCTGTATACAGCGCTTTAGTAGCAGGCAGGCCTGGATGGGAGATGACAGTGACCCCCACATTCTTGGTCTCATGTTACACACTGATACAAGACATTATTGCAGTTGTGGACATGAGCACATGGCTGGTTGGCCTTCTAGCTCTGAGCAGGTGTTGGCCTTCCATATGGCTGAATCATGCTCCCTAAATTCTAAAGAACCAGCTTCACCTAATGAGAAGTAAGAAAGAGAAGAAGGGAAAGTCCAAACACATTTTAAGTAAAAGTCTGCATCCCAAGGAAAAATTCCCTTCAGAACTTGTATTCTAACTTTTAACCCATGTGACTGTCTTCTTGAAGGAAATTTGCTTCATGAGAACAACAGATTTTTCAACTCAGACGTACAATCTTGTAAAATGTGCTCAATTATCTCTCCCATTGGTGTAGTCTTTCTGGTCCACAACAAACCATCAAGTAACGTGCATTTCCTTTTAAAATTTCCACAGTGTGTCCTCATCCTGTGGTCATTGGATTCAACTGGTGCAAAAATGTATTTTCAGATGTCATACCCTTTTCAGGATGGGTATGATACCAAAAAACCTTACTTCTGAGTGGCCTGACCACTCGGAAGTCTAAAATATGGTGTTCAGGGTGGAATCTAAAGCCTAACTTTCTGTGTTTGTCTAGAAGTAAAGGAACCCATCTCGTCTCCTCTTATTCCTCAAAGAGAAAAATCTATGTAGTACCAATTTTGGAAATTGGTCCTTCTCTGGGGAAAGAAATATATACTTTCCTGCAGTGCATGCATTTTGTACCATTTCTCTAATCACTGTTAGGTTCTCGCTTCATTCAGCACCAGGACCAAGACTGAGCCACTTTGACTAATGGCCTTATGTCAATAGAATCTATATCTTTGAGATTGTTCAGTAGGGAGAGACTTCTCAATCACTCCCATCCTTATAACAGAGTGAAGACACCTTCTGATATTGTTGGGTTATGGCTACATATTTAGAAAGATAATAAACAAGTCAGAAAAGACCTCACTGGTATATTTTTGCCTTCTCCGAGCCTCTTTTCCAAATGGACTAATAGCCAACCTCAAGAAGCTCCAATGCACATTGTAATGTGGTGGAAACTGCTTGTTGTTGCTTCCAATCCTACTCTTTGTGATACAAACACTTTGATAGATTTGTTTTAGCAGTGTGTCTGAGCCCCAGGGCATCAGGGCATAATTAGAAAAGGCCATGGGCTGGAGCGAGAGAAGGAAAGGCTAAGACTGGGCTTTCCTAATGAAGCAGTGACTATGGGATGTGAGAGTCCTAATTACAATTTATAATTAACCTAGAGATTATACCAACCATCCAGATGAGCAAGCAGAGATGTCTCTTTTTGAGACGATAATGCTTTGGTGCTATCTTGAATTTGTAGTTATTAACCAGTGAAAGAGACAAAGGAAAATACTTTGAATTTAATAGAATTAAATTCAAAGGTGTCGTTCTAAAAGTTGTCAAGATAAAGAATTGCTAGGAGAAGCCAGTTAAAAAAGAGAGAGAGGTTAAGAGAGTGTGTTTGGTGTAAATGTTCTATTTAGGGAACATTGCAAGGAACATCTAAGATATTCTGTCCCACTCTGGCCCTTTAAGCTCTCGTGTTTCTGGGCTGGAACAATTTAGTAGCAAGTAGGATTCAGTTATCATGCTTGTTTAAGGACATTTTCGTGGATCCATAATGCGGTCTGCAGGCATGCATCCATTTGGAGAGAGAGAATATATCATGTTTACGGTGCCTGTACCGGCATATGTGGACATTTGCATTTGGAGAGAGAGTATATTCCCACTTCAGCTGGAGTTTTACCCCTTGTTGGTAGTGATTGGAGCTTAAAGCTAGCTGTATGCATAGAAGTGGACCAGACAGTCTTTCCTCTTTTATTGAATCCATAATTTTTTTTTTTTTTGCACCTGGATTCTGCACTTGATCACCAAATAAATGCAATATCAGAACACATCAATCATTGCAACCTTTGAATTAATTTAGCAACCTGACCTTCTTGAAAAGATCTCTTATCTTCCAAAGGAGGGTTTTGTGGCCCAGCTTTCAACATAATATGGAAAACTGTGCTAGCAGGATGATTAAATTCTAGGAAACTTTGTGCTCATCTGGGTGTGTAGGAACAATTTAACGACCTCAAAGAGATAAATTCACTTTCACAAAACACATAGCAGCTTAATTTCTTTGACCAGATTCTTCACATTTAATTTCAAATATCAAAATAAGATGTTTCACACTAAAAGCCTAGTAATTAATTATATTGGATTAATCCTAAAATAGACATTAATCAATAAGGTCTAGCTCAGAAGCATTTGAAGAAAGGAAGAACAATTTGCATAACTAGTAACTTAGGGGTTGGGCGACTGGGTTATGGTAGTTTCAATCTGACTAAAAAAAAAAAGAAAAACAACTCTAGATATATTATTATTTGTGACATGACTCAAGATGGGAGACTGTGAGGAGAGTAAAGATGACAGAACTGGTGCTAACCACTGTGACAAGAACTTGAAGAGCAGCCGACATGACATCTTTCCTATCATGCTGCCGAAAATGTCAACTTTGTGAAGGACAGTGAGAAAATGGTTTGCCGAAAACTTGAAAGGTGGATTCCAGAGCTGCCTGCTGTGTCAGATGCAATATAGTCTCTTGTGGCCGGAGAGACCCACTTCTGGCTCCCATGATGGCCTGCAGGTGGGAGAGCTTCCAGTCTTCAGCAGGGCTCCAAAAATGACTGCACTTGACCTGCATATTGTCTCAAGTTTTCGGGATCATGATATACAAGAAGTGAGTTGTTAGCCAGTGTGCAGTTAGGTGGAACTAGAGACCAGGGGCCGCATTTCCTTGTCAAGTGTGTGTGTGTGTGTTTCTAAAGCTAGGTTTAAAGCCATCGCCACTTCTACTGAAATTGGGAGCGTGGGAAAGGAGGGATATGTGCCTATGAACTTACATCAGTTCATTACAAGTAACAAAAACTAACTCCAGATCATCTAAGCAAAAGGGAGTTTAGTGGGATGATGCTGGGAGCCTCAAAGACAGGGAGGGGAAAATTGGAATCAAGGCAGCTACAGAAAAGTAGGAAACAGGACCACAGCAGCACTTGTTGATCCTTAACTGCATGTTAGAGTAACCTGGGGAGCCTTAAACATGACAGGGTCTAGGCCCCACTGCAGACAAATTGAATCAGAGCTTGAGGAGGGGACCTCTCAAAGCTCTGCCAGGATTCTAATGTACAGCCAAAGATTGAGAACTACTGACCTGGGAGGACAATCTGGTCAGGGCAGAGCCACAGGGGCGAGCAAATTCCACCTGTTTCTTCTATCCCTGCATCACATACTCCACACAAAGCTTCTGGAAAAGAGTGTTCAGTTGGCTGAGCTTAGGTCATAGTCCAGCTTAGATTTACAGTGACCATGAAAGGGAGGAGCTGGTCTGTAGGAAACCCTTCAGCATTAACAGAGGGAAAATAGTCACCTGAATTTACCTTCCCCCAAGAGAACCCACAATGTGGCCAACAATGTGGCCAAGGTCATTCCTCCAAACGATATTCAGGTGCTGTTAGGAAGTGGCAGTGGACGCCAAGAAGCCAGAAAACAAGAGGGCAGAAAATGCACCAGTCGGGACACAAAAGGATAGGGGGTTCAGGCTCCTACACACGTTCTGAGTAAAGGCTCAGCTCAGCCTAGGATTTACTAGCTAGGAATTTAAAATCCAGCTTCCTCCCTCCTCTTCTCTCAGTTCCTTGTGACTCCTGAAGTGTTAAAAGTATTGAGAAAGGAACAAGATGCAGAGCCAGTTTTATGACAATTATAGAATCACCCCTAAATGCTTCCAGGAAAAAAAAAAAAAACAAAAGCAAAAGTATGGCTTCTGAGCGACACCAGTACAGTTCTTGTATTTATTTTGCAACCAGCACTGCTTGGAATGGCACCTTGGAAACAGTGCAAACACCGCTTTTGGAAGGGATTGCTAGCTTTATAAGTGGACCATGGACTTGGAGAAGATGTCTGGTTGCAAATTCACTCCAATCCGAGGGAAATTGGGAACGCTGAACCAAACAGACCATTTCAGCCACTGTAAGAGCCCCCCACCAAATATTTTCTTGCGCTAGGGCAGTGGTTCTCTAAGTATTGTCCCCGAACCAGCAGAACTAGCAGCACCAGGAAACTTGTTAGAAATGCAGATGCTCAGGCCCCGCCCCCGATCTGGTGAATCAGAAACTCTGGGGTGGGTCCAGCAATCTGGGTCATGGCAAGCCCTCCAGGTCATTCTGAGGCATGCTCTGATTTGAGAACCACTGCTCCGGGAAAAGTATTTGATTGCTTCTGTGATGACAACAATGCTCCCCAAAATACTGAACTAGGATTTTTCAGTTAGTAGCTTCCTAGAAATCTGTCTAAACCTGTACAATTAGCATTAACAAATTATAGGGGTCAGTGGAAAAGAAATTGACAAAATTTTCAAAACTAATTAAGTGAAATCAAACCAAAAAAAGGATATTTTTGCCTTTTAACTGATATTGTTACAACCTGTGATCTTTGACAAACTATTATTCCTGTCTGTCTCTTCCTCAGTTTGTGAAATAGCATCCCCCATTACCAGTACCATTTCAGAGGAATTCTGGCGATTATAAACAAATTTGCATTCAATGTCAAAATTGTGATTTTTTTTTTGTCACCTGTTTTTGTTGGTGAACTCTGTACTATGTGCCTTATAGATGTAAAGTCAGTTTCACTTATTTTAAAATAAAACTATTCACACTAACATGGGCGATCAAGATGCAAATTTAAGAAAAGACTGCAATAGTAATTTTTAGTCGTTTACTTGTTTTTGAATGGTGAGATTAATGGTGTTCAGAAGGTAGTCCAAGGCGGGCTTGTGGGGGAAGTGGGAGCTGCTGTCTGATGCCTTTAATAATTACAAACAGGAATCATCAGAACAAAAGGAAAAATAGATAATCAAATTGTATGTTTGTAATAATACTGTTTGTAGTGAGAATTAACTAAGAAGGCCAGGTACATACTAAATGTTTCATTTTTATCATCTCAAACACAAATCTAAAAGTTGCTTCCTAATTGTGTAATTGCTTTAGAAGGCTGTTGGGCAAGGAATGAATGATTTTCTTTGGAGAGATTTATCTCCTACTAATGGCCACAGACAGCTCTGGGCTGCCCATGTTGAATGATCTTTTCCCTGTGATCTAAAAAGCCCTCTCTAAATTTATATTCAGTAGCATTTTTCTCTGGGTTAAGTCCCTGCTAAGAAACGAAATGCTTAAAATGGCTCCCTTTTTCCCAAATTGAGTGTGTGCATGCATTCCTATAAATGTGTGTTCAGTGCATTAGCAAGCTGAATTTTGTATAAACAAAATCTGAAAGCCAGAGCTAGAGGAAGTTGTAGGTTATAACAGAAACATGAGAATTTATCATAGAAAGTGTCACATGTATTTTGTGGGGGCCGATGAATTCATCCTGAGATTTATTTACAGATTCAGGGACATTTCGTGATAAAAAAATCTTTTTAATAAACTTTGTAAATTAACATTGGAGATTTTTCCAGAAAATTTGAAAATAAGAGCACATTCATAAATTCCAACAGCCTACCTGATATTTACCATTCTGCCTTCTTAAACTTCCTTTGAGTTCAGGGGAGTGTGAAGAAATGGGTTATATAGGATTTTACTGTTTAGGGGTATTTTTTATAAAGTGGAGGAGGGGAAGTTTTCTCATTTTTTTAGAGTAGGGCACTTCTAATGTTTAAAAGGAAGGGAAGCTGACCAATTAACCCCTAACAGGAGGTACTTTGCTATCATTTGCCAAGTCTTTTGTGCAGTCAGACTGGTCTAGTATACAGGATTTTCCCAACTTATGCTGGATCCTTGAGAAGGCCTATAAATAAGACCATTTGTTTGGTCTCAAGATGACTTGCATTTGCAAACTGGAGAATGTTCCAATAGAAGTTTCATGGTGACGCACCAATCTGCAAACTGGCTCAGCCAGTAGTCAAAACAAGCCACTATGGGATCTTGGAAGCTGAAGTCTTTGAATGGGTCAGATTATCCTAATTTGGCACAGATAAATTTGAGCCATAAATATGCAGCCTCCCTTTGTATTTTCGACTTGAATGGTTCAAAGCAACTAGGGAAAATGGGTGTGAACCTAATGGTGATTAGAAGTATGAGAATACTGTGATTAAACTGAAATTCACTTATTTATGCTAGGGTCCTTCTTTTTATTAAAATGAGCAATAGTTCACTAAGATTGAAAAACATCATATGTGGTTTGTTCTTTTTTTTCCACCAGCTTTATTGAGATATTGACATTTAACATATGTAAGGTTAAAGTCTACAATGTCATGATTTTATACACGTGTATATTGTGAAATGATGACCACAATAAGATTAGTAATGCCTACATGCCCTCACATAATTACTGTTTTTTGTGCGTAGTGATAACATTTAAGATCTACTCTCTTAACAACTTTCAGGTATAATACAGTGCTATTCATTATTGTCACCATGCTGTACATTAGATTCCCAGAACTTACTCATCTTATAGCTGGAAGTTTGTACCCTTTGGTCAACATCTCCCCATGTCACCCACCCCTCAGGCCCTGACAACTACCATTCTACTCTCTATTTCTGTGAGTTTGACTTTTTCAGATTCCACATATAAGTGAGAACATATACAAAAAAAAACATATTTTTCTTTCTCTGACTTATTTCACTTAGCCTAATGCCATATTTGCCATTGTAACATGTTTCACTTAGCACTCATGTTGTCACAAAAGGCAGGATTTCCTTCCTTTTTATGGCTGAATAATGTTCCATCATGTATATATCACATTTCCTTTATCTATTCAGCTGTTGATGGACACTTAGTTTGTTTCCATGTCTTGGCCATTGTAAATAATGCTGCACTGAACGTGGAGCTGCAGATATATCTTCAAGATAGTGACTTCCTTTCCTTGAGGTATTTACCCAGAAGTGGAATTGCTGGATCATATAGTAGTTCTATTTTTAATTTTTTGAGGAACATCAATACTGTTTTCCATAGTGGCTATATTGGTTTACATTCCCACCAACAGTGCACAAGGTTTCCTTTTCTCCACATCCTTGCCAACACTTGTTGTCTTATCTTTTTGGTGATAGCTATTCTGTCAGGTGTGAGGTGATAGCTCATTGTGGGTTTGACTTGCAATTTTCCTGATGGTTAATGATTTTGAGCATCTTTTCATGTACCTGTTGGCCATTTGTATGTCTTCTTCAGAAAAATGTCTATTCAAGTCCCCTGCCCATTTTTCAATTGAATTGTTTGTTTTTTTGTTATTGAATTTTATGAATTCCTTCTATGTTTTTGGTATTAATCCCTTATCAGAAAGATGGTTTGCAAATATTTTCTCTCATTTCATAAGTTGCCTTTTCATTTTGCTGTGCAGAAGCTTTTTAGTTTGATGTAGTCCCACCTATTTTTTATTTTGTTGCTTGTGCTTTTGGTGTCATATCTGAAAAAATCATTGCCAAGACCAATATCAAAGAGCTTTTTCCCTATGTTTTCTTCTAGGATTTTTACAGTTTCAGGTCTTATATAAGTCTTAAATCCATTTCCAGTTCATTTTTGTGAGTGGTGTAAGATAGGAGTCCAGTTTCATTCTTTTGCATGTGAATATCCAGCTTTCACAACATCATTTATTCATGAGACTATTCTTTCCCTATTGAATATTCTTGGCTCCCTTGTCACATGTTAGTAATGCCATAGGGTGGCCAACTGGATAAAAAAACAAGATCCATGTATATGCTGCATACAAGAGACACACTTCAGACCTACAGACACTCACAAACTGAAAGTGAAAGGATAGAAAAAGATATTCCATGCAAATGGCAAAGAAAAGAAAGCGGGGTAGCAATACTTATATCAGACAAAATAGACTTTGATTTATCAAAAACTGTTATAAGAGACAAAGACGGGCACTACATTATGATAAAGGGAACAATCCAACAAGAAAATATAACACTTGTAAATATCTATTTCTGGGCTTTTGATATTGTTTCTCTGGTCTATGTGTCTGTTTTTATGCCAGTACCATACTGTTTTGATCACTATAGCTTTGTAATAAAGTTTGAAATCAGGAATTGTGACACCTCCGGCTTTGTTCTTCTTTCTGAGGATTGCTTTGGCTATTCAGGTCTTTTTAGTTCCATACAAATTTTAGGATTATTTTTTCTATTTCTGTGAAAAATACTATTGGAATTTTGATAGGGATTGCATTGAATCTATAGATGGCTTTGGGTGATATGGACATTTTAACAATATTAATTCTTCTAATCTGTGAACACAGGATATCTTTCCATTTATTTGTGTTTTCTTCAATTTCTTCCATCAATGTCTTGTAATTTTTACAATGTCTTGTAATTTGTTCTTCATTTAGTACATGTGTGCTTACGTTAATCTGAACGTATATAATTATAAGCTGGAAATTGAATCATTTAAGAACATTTAACAGTGGGAAAAACAAGTGCTTATAAGGCACCTGGTTTTCTTAGGAGTTCGTGCATACAATTCAGGGCTCCCAAACCTGAGTGCCTATTAGAGAGATAGGTAATGCAAATTAGAGATGTGGACCGGGTGAGTGCCTGCCCCAGCTGAGGAAGAAGCTGTTAGATGACTCTCGCCAATTAATGCCAGTTGTTCCAAATTTTCAAAAGAATTGTACTATAAAACTTACCTAATGTTTAAAATGTTGGCAAGTAGTTCAAAATTTTAAGAAGCAATGAGCCAAACAGAAGGTCTCGAAGCTGGACCTGCAAGCCACCAGTTTGTACATTTTACCATTTCACAATAAATGAGCGACAGTTCTGCAAATGTCTCTGAATGATAACCCCAAAATACCCCATCCACTTCAGTAGCTGGCACTGAAAAGCAGGACTTCTCCTAAGGTCATATCGATCATTGTAGTAGTTTTTCTTCAATGGACAGTTTCCTCCTGCTAGAGATTTGATTTGATGGTGTCAGCATATGAGGTTCCCGTCACTTCATGACATGTCTTCTTTCAGGCCCGATGGAATCGGAACTGTGACTGTTGAAGAAAAGGAACGTTTTGAAGAAATCAAAGAGAGACTCCGAGTTCTGTTGGAGAATCAGATTACACATTTTAGGTAAGGACCTGGGGTTGAGGGGCTAATTAGGAGGGTAAGACTGAGGAGGGACAAATAAAACGCTTGATTTTCTAAAACTGTGACTCTATCAGAGACGCATTGGATATTTAGAAATAACTGAATGGAAAAGCAAACTAATAGGACAGGCTTCCACAATAGCTAGCAGACTTTGAAATCCTAAGTTCCTTTTATTTCTCTAAAAGAACAAAGCCCTGCTTTTATGCAAGATGACCCTGGTCATCAATTTATTTTTTTAAAATATATTGAAAAGTTGAATTGAAGCTACTTCAAGATTCCTAAGTAAAATATTGAAAAGTCCTGTGAATCAGATCACATGAACAGGGAAGGAGGCAGTAGTCCCCACAGGAGAGCCTCCACCTTCTCTGTTACCTCAGAAACAGGCCGAGCTGGCAACACAGAGAAAGAAAAACTTGGACCAGCCTTGGCACATTGACTCTTCCCCACACACGCGACACAGGCAGCAGGGCTGATGTTTGAGCCTTGCACCACGTAGCCCACTTCTGCCTTGGAGTGCATTAGACATTTCTCATGCTACTCTGGTGGTTCTGGACCAGTGATACTAAAATAGTAATTCAAAGATAGTAAGAGCATTTATAATAGCAAAATAAATAGTTCCTTTTTATTAAATACTTTCTATGTGCCACACTAGAGGCTGGATAAGCATTAACTCACTTGTTTATTCTCAAAACAATTTGGTAAGGTAGTTATTATAATCCCCATTTAAACAAGGAATAAACTGAGTCTGAGAGAGGTAAGGAACTTGCCCCAGGCCACCCAGCCGGCAAGTGGAAGAAGTAGGACAAATACATAGGATTGTCTGAGTTTAAGTAGCCCCTGCTGGTCCCTCTGTATCACAAGGAACAGCATCCCCAAGGGCTTGTGACAGCCTGAGACAGTCAGTAGAATTCTTGGTGGTACCTGACATAGTTCTATCTGTGTCATCACAATCTTCCTGGATAAATCTTTATTGATCATACACTATATGCAAGATGCATTGCCACTAACAAAAGATACAACAGCAATTACCACTATCAAGGAAGGACAGTTAGCAGAATCATGAATTTGCTCAAAATACACCCTTTATTTCCTGTATTAATCCTTTGGGGATTTAAGTCAGTGTCTTAGGTAATTTTAGCCTGTTTCAACTAATATTTTTTTAATGATGATCTCTATAATAATACATAAGGTCACATTTGAGCTAGGGAATGGTTCTTCTCCACAATAGAAATCTAAACAGAGCCTTATGTCATGACTCTAAATATTCTTTGCTGCTGCAGACATTTGCAGAGTCTCTCTTTAGTCATTATTCACACATACACATATATACATTATATACACACATATATGGTGTGAACTCAGATTAACATAACACAACGTGACAAAATAAAAAGCATTTTCTGTTCCTCAGAGGGAGTTGCTATAGGAATCAAACTGCAGCATATTTCATGCTAAAATGTAATCGATTTGGGCAACCTGAAGAATTTTCTGTCTTTTTTAGGTATTGCTTTCCATTTGGTCGACCTGAAGGTGCTTTGAAAGCTACTCTCTCACTCCTGGAAAGGGTAAGAATGGAAGTAAAAGATTACATAGATGCCAAGACATGAACATAATGGTAATGAAATAGTGTGGTTAAATGACCTACTTGAGAATTCTTTAAGGCTTTGTTACCATTCATCAAATATCAGAATAAACGTGAAGAAACTGCCAAAATTCTAGATACTTTCTCTCCAGACTCCCTAAAACTTAGGCGATATTGAAGATACGCTCCTCACCCGTCCCTGACTCATGAACAAGGTTTGCCATCCTAACTGTGCTTTGCGGTTTTCTGTGTTTTCTCTTTAATGATGGCTCTTGGTCAATATTACGTCACAAGGAGACATTCACAACCAATTTTAAGCTTGAGCTCTTAAGATGGATAAATGAGTAACACCTTTGGTTGAGCTATCTTAATAATCTTTTTTTCCACCTAAAGGTTTTGATGAAAGATATTGTTACCCCCGTGCCACAAGAGGAGGTAAAAACAGTCATCCGTAAATGTCTAGAGCAGGCTGCCTTAGTCAACTATTCTCGGCTGTCAGAGTATGCCAAAATCGAAGGTAAGGCTCCCTTCTGCCCCCGATTTTTCATTTAAATTTTGGTATACCTCCCTGGGGAAGTCTCTCTCTTTCCTGATGGGCAGCAGAAAACAGTGGTCCATCTGAATATGTTAAGTGGAAACTTGAAAGCTCTTGAAATGTGAAAGCTTCCTTGGCTGTGGCCAAATTAATCCATGAAAGAACAGGGGCTCAGGAAAGTCTTTGTGGGGGAAGATTATTGAATATAGGATGTTATCAGATAACTAATCTCCTTCTGAGAGTCTGTATTGGCTCTAAGTTTGCTCTGTGGCTAACGTTTTCCTATGAAAGAGTTCTGCAGAATTGCTACCTTCTTTAAATAGAGGAAAACAAAGCAGTTTGTGGTCCACTGTTGCTAGCATTGGAAGTAAAACAAGAGTTGAATAAAGCAACGTCAAGATTTTCCTTAACTCTTTCTTGCCCCTTGAAAGTATCTTGTCTTCTGGTAGCGTTTCAAACTTGATGGCAGGTTAGTGTCCCCCTGACTCTGATGGCTCCTGGTTTGCTTTAGATCTCATTCACTCTTGTTACTCTAGTCATAGGATGGTTGTTACCACTGCCCTCTCAAGTATTAGGGAAGGGGTCACTGATGACCAAGTAATCACCCAAAAGACACTTTGAGTAAACTCTACTTGAGGAGGTATGGTTCTTTGGGACCTATTCATCTGCAAAGGTATTAATCACTTTTCATTGTTACCCTGTTGGCTGCTATAGGGTGATTTGAAAACCACACCCAACATGACCAGTGGTGTAAGTGTATAAATGTGGAAGTTTTGTGTGCAAAACTCAGTGTGTCCGCATTCTGGAATCCAATGTTCTCTCACATGTGAAACACCTGACTCGAACCAGCAAATGCCCATTGTCTGCCTTCAGGACATGACTGGGAAAAAAAAAGACCTAACCACCACCAAAACCCCATCACTTACTCTGCCAAAGTCCTTGTTTCCTTAGAGAATTAGGTTAAGATCATGTCAAATTCTCAGTGTTCTATACATTACATGTCCTCCCTCTTTCAATTTTGTCTGTCTGACAATGCAAATTGTGTACCAGTGGTAATGAATTCATTGTTATGCATCCAGGGAGAAACACTTAAGAATTGGGCACTAAAAGGATGTTTATCAACTCTTGACTTGGTAATGAGTGACAAAAATAGAGGAACAAGAAGATCGTTAAAGGGATATATTAGCAAATAATTGTTCCAGCATTTACCTTCCCAGGACATAATGATTGGTTGTATTTGGTAAAGTCAACCGGGTACCTAATAATTCTAGGCAAGGCCAGAGATGGGATGGAATCAAGAAACGTTCGGTTGCCATGGCTGCTGCCTCGTAGGTCTTGGTCTAGCTATTATTAGTCTTTTGGTAAGATCTGCTCTCTTCTTTCAGATAAATATATCCAAAAACAAACTTTAAGATCTGTAAGTAAAAATGCATTCATTTCCAAAGTAGATCAGCTAGTCTGTAATTTCCTTTTGTGCCTCAATTCTTCTTGGTTGTGTTAATTATCTTTTGCACTGTGACTTTTAGGTCTGGGGATTCTTTGAAGAAACCAATCTTTTTTTTCCAACTCTCTTTTCAGAGAAGTACCTCATTCCACACTACCTGCTCTCTTCCGCTTCTCTCCTTCCTTGTCCGTGATTGGCTCAGCCACTTTTTGATGTTACTCTGCAAAAGTGGCTGTGACACCAATTTCAAAGCATGCTGGGATTGTTAATTCAGACAACCCAACATCCTCTGGCTGCATGTATCAGGTTTTCTTTCATGAACATAGTCCACTGTAGGCTGAGACATTGCAGCTTAAAAGATATTACTACGAGACACCTTTCTTTTACAAGGCTCTGATCCTATGCTCAGAAAAGAAATCTTCCATTTGTGCATTTGAGCTCCTCTGTGAGCATTAACAGCTTAGTTCCCTGAGAATTTTGGAAAGAAGTTGTAGTAATATTGCTGGAGACTATGTTTATGAAGAAATACCTCAAGAGCCTTAGATACTAAAGTCTGAAATCCTTAGTATCTTGGAGCCTTAAATCAATGAAATTCTGTTTCCCTTTACCCATGATGTTTTTGGTCATTGTATTCTTGCAAACAATTCTAAAGAGACGTGTAAAATCATGGTCACAATTTCTCTCGTGACTCACGGCATGCTGAATGGTTAATCCAGTAGATCTCCAATTTTGAAGCTCCTTTTTCTTTTATCCTGTGTTTATCCCAAAATACTCTGTGGCTATTTTCCTTTGAGCTAATGTAACGTTTTCCTCTAACCTATGACCTTTAACCTCTTTACCTCTGACCTAAGCCTCTTGCATGCCCAAATCCTCTTTTATAGGGAAAAAGAGAGAAATGTATGAGCATCCTGTCTTCTGCTTGGCCTCCCAAGTGATGGATTTAACCATTCGTGAGTACTTACCACCTCCTCGCCATGCTGTCTTCACTCTTTCTGTTTTCATTATTTCAAGAAAATCCAGATCCAAACCAACTCACTCTCCTTGCTTCAAGTTTTTTAGCATTGGCTTGTCTGTTGATTCTGTCTGTGAAACCCAGTGTGAGAAGTCCAGTCACTTTTTATCAGCCTAAAACAGGTTAGACAATTAAGCCATTTGTTTGTGATAAACTCAGATTTGTCTGTAAGTTTTTCAGTTATTCTCTGTCTGTGACCTGAATGCATTTTTACTTTGCTTGTGTGTAACCCCAATTTGTAAAGTGCTTGTCACTGGTACACAATCAAAAGGTAGCAGCTAGACTGGGAACAATGCTTTAGGTGTCAGAAAAAGGACAGTTGGGGCAAAATCATGCCTTCTTTTCCATGTTTAAGATATCCAACTATTGTGAGTATAAGATCACACAAGGTGGTCCATTCTCCATAAAACTTAGATCTTATATGCCTCCTGTCTGTTCTCTCTCAAGCTGGGAAGCTTTTCCTTGTTCTTTCTGGAGATTTTGACTTGTCCTTGTCCTCTAAGTGCTGGCTAGAACACATGACTTAATTGTCACTTGGAGAGTTCGTGTATGTTTCATAGCTTGATTTCACATTAAAATTACTTTGACTAATTTTCTATTTGTGCAGCATTTTCCACCTCTGTGAAGGAGCCTTTTTTTGCTGGCCCCCACACTTCGGGGCGGTGGGAACCCAAGGGCAACCTTTTCTTTCCAATATCATGTATCACACATACGTGGGGGGCATTTTGGTCCACTTGCTCATTAATCCTGCATATGTGTTCTTGTTTCTCTCTCTCTTCTCTCCTTGTTGTGCTCTCTCTTTCAAATAGAGAATCAAAAGGACGCAGGTGAACCAATTGTATATGCATTATAAACTATCAGGACTGTTGAGTTATATTTAGTTTTTGTTTCTGTTTTTGTTTTTTAATAGCTCCTTAATGTATATACTCCCAAAGACTGATGTGGAGTTGCAATAATACTTAAGGAGTTAATTTGTGCTGTCTAAATATACCTCCTGCCCATTAGATGTTGACCTTTATAGAGTAGAATTTCCGTAAAGGCATAAGCTTTGAAGGAACAGAATTCTGGTTTGCTATGGAGTTTCATTTCATCTTTGGTTTCAGGATTCCAGTAATTTGGCCTCATGTGCTTTTTTAAAAAAAGTTGTTGAACCAAACTAATCTTCCTTTTTGTTCTTCATTTCTTTTTTCTGTTTTCTGCCCGACTGAGAAGTTTGTGTTCTTCAATGAATGTGTATCAGTCAAGACAGAAAGAAGTTGTGTCCATGTTGTTCTTGTATGTATTGTGTGATGAGGCAGGATACATGCATAGAGTGGCTGAATGGGGGCCATTGCTGGAAGTTTCGTGAGAGGAAAGCTCTTAGAAAGTTCCCTGGCTTTGAAATTTTCTTCTTCTTTGGTCCCAACACTTCTGAGCACATTTTGAGGAAGGCTGTAACTTAAAACTTTAATAAATATATAGGTATTGGTCTTTGTTTTTAAGGTCTAAAGGATTCTCAAAAGATAATTTCATTTAATCAAAGTTGAATGATTTCAGACCAATTCAGAAAGCATTGTTGAGCACATGCCAAGCAACAGGCTAGCAAATAAGTATTTGGAAACTCATAAACCTGTATTCAAGACACACAAGCCTTTCTCTTCCTAGAAGGGAAGGTATTCATTCATTCATTCATTCATTCATTGAGTAGTGCTTAATGGGAGCCTATCACGTGCCAGGTACAGTGGTAAAAGCCAGAAACTATGCAAACAAGAGGGAAACAGCTGTTAACCTCATGGAGCATATGTGCAAATGGATGCATAAGTGTACATTACAAATTCAGTACGCAACAGCACCAATTGATAGAGTTAAGTGTAAGAGAGCATTGTGAGAAAACCATGGAAGTCTTCACCAGGGTGGTAAGCTTGAATTGCATCTCGAAAGATGAATTAGAATCAATGAAAGGGAGCTGGGACTGGAAAGCAGAGACACATCCTAGATAGAGAGAGTAATATGTGCAAATATGTAAAACCATATAGCTAATAAAAATAGTGAATGCTTCTTCAATGTGTGTTATATGCCAGGTCCAACTCTAAGTGCTTTATATGTATGAACTCATTTAATCCTCAAAACCCCTTATGAGGTAGATACTACTATTATTCCCATTTTAGAGATGAGCAAACTGAGACACAGAGAGAGTAAATAACATACTCTTAGATAAGTAAGTGGTAGATCCAGAATCTGAGCCCAAGCAGAGGCCACACTCTTAACTACTCTGTAGTTCAATGTGGTTGCAAAACAGGGTGGAACGATGGCAGTAGTGAGTGCTAATGATAGCAATGTAAACAGGAGGCAAGATCTCAAAGGCCTTTATATGCCTTAATAATACAGAATTCAGACTGTTTCTCATGGTCCAAAGTTTCTCAACCTAGAATCTGTGCCAACATGCATATGGATTTTTCAAAGGAAAAAATCCCACGGTCTCACTTCCAAAGGTGATAGAGAGCCATTGAAGGCTCTTCAAGCAAGGAGATGGCTTGGTGATTTGCACTCCAGAAAAATCGTACTGGCAGTGATGGAGAGAAAGGACTGAGGAGGAGGAGTAGAGGAAAACTGGACCTAAAAGTTAAGGTTAAAGCAGAGATGGGTTTGAAGCTTGTTGTGTCCAAGGCCTCTTCTAGGCCAAGCAGATCTCAATCACAATCACTCATAATTGCTTCTTTCTTGACCTTTACATTTTTTTTCCTACCCTTCCCCTCCCTTTCAATTTTCCTTAGAGAGAACGAAGCACAAATACATGGATGGATATGCAAAACCAACTGCATGGAGGTGGCAGGGCACAGCTGGAGTTACATGTGCAGATTGGGGTGGAATACAGTCAGCTCCGGAGTCCTTTAGTCAGCCTGTGCTTTGAGAGGCTATGGGACTCTGCAGATGGCATTTTGGTGGACTTATGCTTTCTGTCTGGTGGCATTATTAAAAATTAAATGTTCAGCTTAATTACAGTATCTTAAAAAAAAAGATGTAAAAGGCTGCTACTCTATGAAAGAAAAGCTGTGCCTCCTGCAAATGAATTCTATTATTTTAAATACATTTTCATTTAAACCATCACACGTTCTGAACCCGGCAAGCTCTGAGAACGTCTATGCTCCTATTGCTGTTTTGCCTCAATTCTTGGCTAAATACTTGCATAATTTTCTGAGCATCATAACGATTCTGCTGGAACTTGAAATAAAACAATTTCTCCTTCAAATATGCCAAGAATTTGAAAAATTAGATAGATAGATAGATAGATAGGTAGGTAGATAGCCAGCCCACCAACGGGCCCAGGCACTGTGCTAAGGACTTTACGTGGAGGATCTGACTCAATCTTTACCTAGTCCCATGGAGAAGGCTTTATTATTGCCTCTTTTACAGATGACAGAGCTGTGATTTGGACAGGATAAGTGACTTTCTCAAGCAGGTTTTGAACCCAGATCTTTCTAAATTCAAACACAATGTTTTTTGTCTCTTTCCACCATACAGCCTTTCCAGCTGATGTGGAGGGCACTTGGACAATATCCCTTCATTCAATGGATAAGTTCAAAAGAATCTACAACTTTTAATCCACGAAGACCACTACAAAACAGAGCAGTCCTTTCTGGGACCAGATTATTGTCAAAATCTTTCTTTTGTGAAGGCTTCCCAAGGGCAGTTGAGATTCCCTGAGATTGACAAAGAACCTAGAACTTTTTTTCTCCCCAACTGATTGAAACCTTCTAGAGCAGGTCACATCCATTCAGAGGACTTCCAAGCAGATTCCGTAGTGTTGAGGTTGTGTCTTTCTCTGTCTCCAGTCAAACTTCCTGTAGGTCCAAGGCCAGGTGAAGGAAAAAAAGAGACAACCAAACTTGCAATACTCGCAACACGTAGTGTGGAGCCACCAACCCAAGAGAGTAGTGAGAGAAAATCCCATCTCAGCAAGATCCGGGTCATGCTAAAACGGGGACCATCTCATGCTTTGTGTCTTATACATGAGGGGCTACATGTTTCTCTTTTCATCGTTCTTGTTTTAGTGAAGTGTAGATGGGGGTTTCCAAGTCCAAATTATTCTGTAGACTATTACCTCATCTATACTTTATGAAAAGTGAGGAGGGTAAGGTTTCAAACACTGTCACCAGGGAGCATCTTGGAGGAAGAGAGGTTGTGTTAAAAATATACCCTGAACCAACAAATATGAAATCGGTGTCTCTTCTATCAGAAAAAAGAAATGATGTTGCTACTGCTGCTACTGCTAACAGGTGTCGTTTATTGAGAGTTTCCTATGTGCTAAGTAGTTACATACATATCTCATTTAATTCTCACAACAACTCTAAGAGATAAGTATTTTATTACCATATTTCCTTGAATCTAAACGGCCATAAATTATAAGATGTGCCATTAATTATGTACTCCTAAGAACAAAGCATGCTGCCGACTAAATTGTGACACGCCATCAAATGTACGATGCATCCAATTTCAGAAACATTAAAATGTGCCTCTCACACTCAGTGAAATAAGAGTGTTTCTTATGTACACAGAAATACAGAGAGATAGAAATAGGGAGATGTAAAGTAACTTGCCCAAGGTCATACACTGGTTAGCTGCACAGACAGAATTTTAATACGAGCCTAATTTCAAAGCTCCCACTTTCAATTTCCATACTGTGAAGCACTTGTGATTATTAGTGTTAAAATTGTAAGACCAAAAAAGGGGTTTCTCGATCATCTAATCCCAAACCTTCATTTGACAGATGGGGAAACTGAGGCCTAGAGAAAAGAAGCCAGTTTCAAAATCAGATGGGCAGTTAGTGACTCTAGTCTGGGGTCCTGTACACTCTTCAGGAGCCTTCACCCCCCAACCAGGCTGCCTTACCTTCCAGCCAAGAGATAATGCCCCCCCCCCCATAATCCATTAACTCGCCTGAGTTTCCAATATGACAGCTGGTGCTGTCCAGCATCCACATGTCAGAATCCTATGTGTACAGCTCCCAGAAAATACCACCTCAGAACCAGCCTGAGCACTCAGGATTTGTTATACAAAAGATTTAAATCACTATCTTGGCTCCAACGAGTTTTTTAACCCCTTTAAGCCTCACTTTTATTTCGTGTAATTGGGGCTAATAATGATTCCTCCCCCAAAGGGTTGTTGCAAAGATTAAAACTCATCTTCCAAATAAAACTCTTAACACAGAGCCTGGCATGCAGTAAACACTCATTATATATATATATATATATATATATATATATTGGTTGTTATTATTTGTTTATTATTATTTAAAAGGAAACTTCCAAATCCAAATATGTCTAGATGTGTTATTTGATTTCAGACATGGAATATAAAACAATGCTTCTCAAACATTAAAGTTCATACAAATCCCTGGGGATCTTGTTAAAACATAGATTCTGATTCGGTAGGTTTGGGGTGGGGCCTGGAAATCTGCATTTCTAACAAATTCCCAGGTCATACTGAAACTGTGGATCCAGGATTGCAATTTGGATGCCAATGGAATACTGGTTGATTTATCTTTATCATAAATTTCAAAGTAAAACATCACAATATAGTTCTACATATATTTGTTAAATACCTACTTCCGGGAGCTGTGCCTGGCACCGAGGGAGTGAGCAATGAGCAAAAGCAGCTTTGGGCTCTCCCCTCGGGGAGCTTACAATAAAATCAAGAACGTAGGCATAAAACAAATAATTACATTCTGGTGACCATGGTAAAGGGAAATGAAGGTGCTACAGGAATGCAGCACAAGGGGATTTCACCTCGGGCAGGGTCTTTGATGCATTGCAGGGAGGTGGACATCATGGTGGTCAAGGGCTGGCTCCCCAGGAAGAACTGTCTGGGGTGTTCCCTGGCTTTGTTGAAGTGTTTCCTCTAGTCATCATCCTTCCAGGTGCCCCAGGACCCTGCCCCAGAAAGCTTGTGGCCATATACATGAAAACTGACGTAGGGACTGTGTGGATGTTTAATAGTACTATTAAATCAGTATTCTTGCTGGAGCAAGTGACAAAAAGAAAAACAAACAAACAAAACACTCAAAAGCAAGACAAGGGAATTTTGGACCCATGTAGCTAGGAAATACATGAAGGAAATGGACTCAGGGATAAAGAATTTTAGTGTGTTTTGATCTCTCCAACTGCTGACAGGCTTCTTTAATGTGACTGGGGGTCATGGTAAGGGAGTTGAGAGCAACATGGCTATACATAGCACTGGGCTTTTATCCTAGCTAATGATCCTAGAGGAAAAAGAGCTTTTGTCTCCAAGCAACTGTATAAAATTCCAGAGAAGAGTCTCATTGGCCCAGCTTGGGTCACATGTTAATCTCTGAGCCAATCATAATACGCATGGTGGTGTGGGGTGCTGTGGCTGGCCTGGCTTGGCTCACATGACTGCCCTGTAGGATTCATTACTTGACATTCCTGCCAGAACCACATGGAGTGGAGGAGAGGAACTTTTCTTGAGAAAGGGTACTGCACATACAAGAATAATAGATATCCACTACTGTGTCTTTCCAGAATTAAGCTCACTTTTCTTTGGTGCAACAGGTTAGCCTTAAGGACAAAGCCTGACTTGGGATATAAAGCTGAGAAATTGGAGAAGAAAACTATCATAACATTATTTCTTCCTTGTGCCTATAATTTAATTTAAATAAAAAGTATTTTTAATTATCGTAAATCATTTTTAATTGCATTAAGACACCTGAAGTTGTTCTCTGGTTTGGAAGTTTAAGTTATAATGTTGACTATTCAGCAGTTCAGCTTAGTAGATTTGTTAACTAACGAGGGGCTTTGGGCAAAAGATAGAAGTTGTTGTATAGTTTATATGCATATTGCAACCACAGAGTATTTGTTTTTCCATGAAAGCATGGCTTTGGGCAGGACCCACTGAGGATTTCCACCAATATTTGAAGGCCTACCCTGGGCCAGGCACTGTTCTAGCCCCTAGAAATACAGAACTCACTGAGCATAGGGGGAGACATGTATATAATTTGCTATTATTAAGGGCCATCAGTGTTCAATTAGAGATATCAACAGAGGAGTTGGGCCTTTGTTATTAAGATGCTCTCTTGTTATGGCATATGAAGGTATAACTCTTGTTATGAAGGGAATATCTGAAAGGCTTTTGAGCAGAAGTGTGACAGGTTCGGACGTATTCTTTGTGGAAATTACTCTGGCTGTTGCATGGACAATGAATTGCCGAGGAGGAAAGGGACTAAAGGCTGGCTTGGAGTCGCCAGCAACAGTTGAGGTGGAGATGATGAGACTCGAGTTGCGCATCTACCCCCTTGGCAAGAGTGTGCGCACATAACCTAGCGCAGTGGGGGATAAAATCAAGAGCCTCTTTGGAGGTAGAATGGACAGGCCATGCCACCCAAGTCCTATGGGGAGAGACAAAGATGGCTACCGTGAAAAGAGTAGAGAAAACGATCCATGATTCATCCAACAATCTTTATTACCCTATACTTTCTACTGTCCTAACGATGGAATCTTCTGAAAGGGAGTGATGAAGATGCAAGGGGATCAAATATATATATTGGACAGCCCCACTAAAGAAATTATGTTGAATTGTAACCCTCCGTTAAATGTATGGCTCATGTAACCATCATTTTAGGGAGGCAGCGTACTCTGGAAAGCATGTTGTGGCTATCTGCTTAGCTTTCTGTTCCTACTCTAGTTTTTATCCACCCCTACCCCAAAATCATAGCAAATTGCTACAGGCTAGTTATTTTCAGTAATAACATAATACAAACACTGGCATCTTCAGCAACATCAATAGGTTGGAACTTGGTACTAAGTGGGCTTTCCATCAACCATATCCATCTCTCATATGATATTTCAGGGACTGGCAATTCGCTGCCTGGAACCAGAGCTGGTCAGGTTATTTAAGGGCTAATTGGAGTGTCTCTTGCTCCTGGATGCTTCTCTTCCTTGGCTTAGCTGAGCATGTAGAGGAATTCTCTTTTTGTTTTTCTGTAGTCACATTTAACTCTCTCTCTGGAAGCCAAACAGATTTAATTGTGTAAACATGAGCAATGGTAATTGGGTAAATGAAGTTGGAAACCAAGGTATGATGTTTTTGTTTTGCTCTGTGAGGGAAAAAAATAGGGAGCTTGTTTTTCTATGGTGGCAAACCTCACTGTCAGAATTCTGGACAGACAGTTGGCAGGAGGGAATCCCTTTACGAATTTTCAAGACCCATTGAGCTGAAATATGTGTCTGCTGCTTCACGGGTTATGGATCAGCCTGGGGACATTTCATTGTTTTATAAACCGCCAGATCAAGTGTTTCTCGAAACAAGTTCAAGTTATCTGGGTGAGAATGAGTGTGGAGTTTCCATGAGAATTGCAAACTCAGGTAACACACGTTCATTGAAGGAGCCACGAGGATGTGTTACCAGAGATGTACCTCACTTGGCACAGCTGTAGGTAGACAATGAGATTTTAACACTATGTAAAATATAGAGTGCTTTTTTATTAAGAAACGATCAGTAGTTGCCTTCCTTTAGCTATCATTTAAAACTGATTTTTTCAAATTCTATTTACATAGTCTTTCTAAAACAAAAGATTTAAATAAGAGGAGACTGATAACTAATTTTTTAGCCCTGCATTCAAAACATTGAGGAGGTCCCGTAAGAAAAGGGTCTCATCATCTTTTGCTTTTAATAGATGGTTTTGTCAGAATGTTAAATTTACCCTAATTTCTCATATTTTTTATTAATGTCACTAGAATCCCATTTCCTATAAGCCTGCAGTAAAATTCATTTTCCCAGTTGAAAATTCAAGCAAACCAAGAAGCAAACTTGGCAATGGAGTGCGTCCCCCTCACCATACAGATTGCTTTGTAAACGAGAACTATTAGAAAGGAGCAGGTCCAAGGCTAATGAGAGACTCATTAAAGAGAGAGAGTTGTGGAAGCTGATCGTGCTCCGAACCTGTACTGAAGGAGAGGCTATTGTTATAGGATGTTTGCAGCGCTGATATTGTAAACCACATGACAGATGGGTCAAGTGCTGATTACGGTATTCTAACATTTGGAATAGCAAGTAACATATTTGATAAGCTGGCAAGTTTTTATATATGATTCAACCCACAATATAAAAGCCACGAGAATTCCAAATTGAAAATAATTAAATGAGCTGGAAACAATCAGATACCACACATTTTTTTTCCCCCAAATGACAGATTTTGACATGTTGAAATTCCACAAAGGGAGCAAGAATATTCCCTAGCTCACTTGAACTAATAATGGCCCTTCATCTGCTTTTGCAAAGCAATTAATTCCTGCCTTCTCACAATGTTGGAGATAACAACAAACATTTGTAGGCACCTTAGGCTTTGTAAAGATCTATCTCGTGCATTGTTTTATTTAGTCTTATCGGCAGCCCTGCAAGGTACACAGGAAAGGTATTAATGTTCTCAATTTATAGATGAGGAAACGGAAGCACAGAGACATTTAAGTAGAAGGTGCGGGGTTACATAGAAAGTTAGGTACCATATTGAGGGTGAGAAGCCAGATCTTCCAACTGTGAATACGTCAAGTCCTATTTCTGGTCATCTGGAAGTAGGAGGCAGCTGTTAACATTTAGGTGTTCTTTATTGCACAAAAAGTGTACCTTCTTTCGGTCAATGATGCTGCCACCATCATTCATGTGTACTCATCTGGATAAAGGTATCCAGTATTTGCATCCAGCCTCTGAGTGTCTCTGTGAGGTGGTACTGGTGATGGTGGTAAGAGTCCTGTCCCTCATCAAATGACGTCACACCTCTGTAATGTTGCAGTAACGCCAACAAAGCAGCAGCTCTCCATTTGTGTTTTATTGTTTTTGCTTGTTTGGTTGTTCTTTTCAGAGTTTGTCATCTTACTTGTCACCCTTTGTGAAAGTCACTTTGTCTCTTTACTTTTTTAATGTCTCTCTTCACCTACCTGAGCAGCTCCCCCGCCACCTCCTGGGCCTCCTCCACCCACCCAAACGCAGACCAGCATGTTGTATCAGAGGCTCAAAGGCATGCCTAGGCCAAAATCAAGTACTGTAAACTCCTACCATTCCTTTACTTGGCAGCTTTCTAGTTTAGTTTGCTTTTCTGTTCATTATTTTTCTTGAAATTTTGTTTCGGTTTGGAATACGAAGCTGAGGCTCAGGCTCTCGAGTTTGACACTAGGTTTTGAGAGACTCAAAAGAGAGCATTTATTTCCAAATGTCCACATTTTTTGTCTAGCTATGTCTGACATATGCAACATTTTCAAATCTCAATGTCAGCACAAAATAACATTGTTGTTGCATAACATTTTGCATGACGATTTTTTTCTATTTTATGAGCTTCAATTCTATCGTATGAAATGTTTAATAAGTATATTGTACTTTTAGTTCTCCTTTGTCAGTGCTCCAGCTAGTACAAGATTGGGGAATAGGAATATTGCAATACATTTCAAGACAGCAGAAGTGACAAAAAAAATCATTTCTAAGCATGAATTCTTGTTGACCTCTGTTGGGGGGAGGGAGGAGGTGCTGGAAGATTTTGCACAATATTTTCTTTAAAGACAACATCTTAGGGTAGTTGCTTTAGTACCATTTTTGCCATTCAGCTAGTAAGTTACTTACACAAATGAAGAGGAAAATAGTGTTGTGTCTCAATAAAGCAGCTTGATCTACAGATAATGGAATTGCAGCTAATTAATAGTAAATGAAAGTCTGGCTACATGGGTTAATTGGAAGATCAACCATTCTAGATTAAAGGATCCTGAACCTGCATACTTTAATGGTTGTGTGTTAAAGTAAAATTGCAAAAGGTTTTACTAAACATACTGTCTGTATATATACATCAGGCATACACATATCTGAGTACATGTGCACACACTCGTGGAACGGCTGCGTGCATATATACACTCTATGTGTAGCTATTGATAGATATTGTAGTCAACCTAAGAGTACTGCATATTAAAACAAATCTTCAGGTGGTCCTGGCTTAAGCATCTTGGATTTCTCTAAACATAAAAGTCATTCACAGTTTTTAAATCAAAGTACATAATAATATGGTGGGAATTATTTCATTTCTATATCATGTGTCATGTACAGCTAGAATCCCCCTACATTTGGTAAGTATTCCACCCAAAAGGACAATGCTCTCTATTTTTAAAGAGATTTCAAAGATGTGCCCCAAGTGGGATTTCCTGCAGATTTGTATTAATGTGCAGGCTTGTCTGGTTACTAGAAAATGTATGTAAGTGTGTGATGTGTGTATGTGGGTGTATGTGTCGAATGGGTAAGAAGCATAGGATGAGGATTTGCAAATTGATGTGTAAATGTGAATATCAACTAGTAAAAACCAGTAGCCTGCGCATATTTACTATCAAAATGCAAATACCTCACTCTACATATATTACCCAAACATATATACACAGTATGTTTGTAGAAATGCCTGAAAGCCTACTAATGAAATTATGATAGTCCATTTATGAAATTATAAACAGGCCAGGTGCCCCAAAAGCAAAGAAATCAATCTTTTCATTCATTATTTTCCAAATATTTCTTGCTCTGGACCAGGCAATGAACTGTCGGCCCCTAAACTCTGCACATCTCCTTACTCTGAATGTTGGATATGCTCAGCCTGATCTGTGTATTTATATTCCCCATGGCTCCTCCTTCGTGCCCTATCCATACCCTACCACCTTTCCACCTGACCATGGCAGAGACAATGGAACATTCCGTTGGCCTGAATCCAGAAAGCCCATTTTCACACAAGTCATCAGGCCTTACTGGACAGAAACCTTCAGCACCTCAAGAGTCTCACCCTGTGCCATCATCACTCTTAGCTCCCATTGGCTAGAACACTCTTTTTGCATAGTGTTTCACTGAATTTGTTTTTCATCATTAAATCCTAAATCACTAGTCATCTGATATGTTCATCGCCTGTCTAACAAATGCACAAGGGAAAAATTATAAGGTACTTTTAAATTTTTTTGCAAATTAGCAATTGCCTACGATTTTGTTGAAACCCCACCCCCAAAAACAACAATAACAATAAAACCTTTTTGCGAGTATTAAGTAATTTTCTTTAGCAAGAAAAATCCTGAAGCCTAAACATAATCTACTTCAGATGAACAGAAGAGAATAAGTTTTGAAGTCCTTTTGCGTACATATTTACCTACCCCTGGAATCATGCTAAATGCTCCTTGTTGTCATTATACTCCATGTGCACCAATGACTCTGAGTCTTCAAAGTTTGAAGCAGTCTAAGTATGAAAGTCAAGATCCTCTGTGGGTCCCAACTGATTGAATTCAGACAATTTCATTGGCTAAGAAAACCTTTATATTTTAAATATTACTCTTTCTACCCCAGGAAAAAAGTTTGTAATTTTTGGTAACATAATGACATTGCCAAATATTCATGAATTCAGCTCTATAAAGGATGCAACATAAACCAGGGTTCAGTTTGTTCTTGAGCCAGATAAGAAGACAACACTTCCAAGACAATAAAAACTAAAAACAAAGAAAACACTTAAGTACATCATTGCCACTTAACTGCTAAAATTCCATTGTACCAACCAGTGGCACAAACTACCACCAATAATCTACCCCAATATCCTTTTAATAATTCTATCCTGCCTTCTACCTAATGGCCAGGAATGTCCATTAATTTTCAGTCTCCTCCCAGGACAGCTTAAAACACCCAGACCTTTTGACTCTGCTTTTTTAAAATGAACATTCCAATACCTGTTAGACGTGCAGACCGGTGCTGAAAGACAATGCTGTAGTATTGAATGTTTAGAGACAAATCCAGGAAACAAATATAGCAGCAATCAAGATTAAGCTTCTGTTCCATCTTTTCACTTCAGGTAGCTCCAACAGTCTAGAGAGTGATATAAGATAGTACGTTTATGCTGTCTTTAAAGAACGTGTGTACGAAATGTCACTAAATTTGAAATGGGCTGTCATAGACTTAATATAGCTTAATACGCAAATTTGAAGCTGGAGCACTGCTTTTTCTTAGTATGTATTATAATGATGATGGTGATAATAATAATAATTAAACAGCTTTATGGTTTGCTCACTACTAATTACGTGGCACTTAACATTTGCATGAAATTTTTTTAAAAATTGGTAACTATTCAAAATTTCTTATCCACTAGTTCTAATGGCCACAAAACTAGCCTGATGCTTTCGCTGAATTTTAACACAAATTCTTGTACTACAGAAAATGTAGGCCGGTTAATCACTCCTGCCAAAAAGCTCGAAGACACAATCCGTCTTGCCGAACTAGTCATTGAAGTTCTTCAGCAAAATGAGGAGCACCACGCAGAGGTGAGCAGGCGTTGGGGCAGATGTCTCTTGGTGTTCCTTAGCTGAGGTTGCAGAACCCAATCTACCGGCGACGTTGTGAATAAGATGCCTTAACACCCGTTTTCTTTTAATTGGCCTTGCAAAGAGAATGAAAGTGGAAGTTTTGCAAGGAGAAGCTTTTGGAAGGTTGTTTAAAACAACCAAAAAGTGGTTACGTGTTGTACATTTCAGCTTAAGTTTTCAGATGTTTCTAACAACCAGCAAAAGAGGTGAGTGTGTTTTAAAGATAATTATTCAAGCAGCATATGGTTATTGTCCGGAACACATGAAATGCTTTTTGGTCTTTCGTGGTTGTTTTTGTTGCCGCCACTGTTGTTTTTATTTATTTTATTTGGTGTATGGGTCACAGGCCATGTTTTTGAATTTATCTCTGTAACTTATTCTGCTTACACTAGAGTCTTCATTTGTAAACCTTAGATGACCCGGGTTGCTAAATGCAGTGACAGAGGCAGATTATTCTGTGTTGTTCAACTTGTCGATTCTCCAACATACATCTAAGTAAATAGAGCTTACTTGTTTTTACAAACCACTGTCAAAATGATTGTTTTGATAATAATTATAAACCAAGGGATTTCAAGGCTAACTAAATCCCAAACCTGTAAGGATTTAAACAACCCAAACCTTCCAAGAAAAGACTCCAAGATTCCATTATGGTCAAACTGTTTTATCACTGCTTGTTTCAAAACTGAGATTTAAAATCATCTCTCTTAAAATAACCTTTTTGAAAATTGCACAAATTCTCACTCTTCCTCTCCATTCGACTCTACAGCAAAAGGGAGAAAGAAGGCATTCCTTAAAAGTAATTTCTCAAGCACCTAAAACGATCATTCCCATGACTAAATGAAAATTGACAGTATAGTTAAATAATATATAATACACCATAAATCCAGTCGTCCCGACTAATGCCTGATTGCATATTTAAATTTCCTCCCTGTTTTTCTACTGTTCCACTCAATCTTGGCTGATCGTGGCAGGGGAAAGAGGTATGTGACTAAACCGAATGAGCCAGCCACCCGCTGTCATAGTCTGTGCATGTCCTTCCAGTACCATGTCTTCTAATGAGACTTCCCCCAGTGCTCCCGCTTTCTAACACTGACCCAAGGAATGTAACAGCAACTTCCGATGGACTGCTTGTGAAATGGGTGGCCCTCCACGGCAGGGTAAATGTGGGTGATTCTCTTGTGCGTGCATGAAGCAACTGATAGACTTAACAAGGACTGCGGTTACATCCGACACATGCCTCCTACCTGCCTTGACTCTGTCCTCAGCCTGTCGTAGTTTCCTATGTCCGTCTGTACTTACCTTTATTACAGCAGAGGAACCAAACATAGTAACCAGTAGCTACCCAGAGTGATGCTAATCTTCCTCTACGACTGTCTGTATGTGAATCATATATACAGTATTTATATATAGAGAGAGTACCAAAGAACCATTATTTCCCTGAAAATGCTCTAAGAATGGGGTGAAGACCCCTTGAGGCAGGTAACTAACTCCCACAGCATTCAGCAGTGCACAACCAGGAGTGAGAAGAGGGACAAACTCAGCCCCTCTGAACATGGAAACCTTTACCCTCCAGACATATAAAATTAGGTTGGGCTATCATTTTTTCCACTTCATCATACATGATGGTCTTTTCAGATTGGGGGCATTTGGGGTTCAAGTGATGGTAAGTATATACGTTCTTTCCGGGTGTCCACACAATTGTCTCCAGAGGCATGGAGGGGTTCTGGCCTGCCCCGCCCCCACATTGGATGGTGAGGCTTTTCCCACGACACTGAACAGAATCTACACAGTTCTGAAGACGTGGCTACACAGAAGATGGTTTTCCTCAGTCACTGTCGTGCTTTTAAGTGAATGATAGAAGAAGAAAAATGAGAGATACACTTGATTAACAATCAAGTTACTTTCTGAGACTGCTACAGGCTAAGAAAGGATGGATATTTTCCCAAATTGTTCAAAAGAGGTACCAAAGGAAAGCTGATGTTCCAAAGAAGACATTTTCCCACTTTTCCATAAAGTACTGTCTAAGTGCTAATTATCAGCTTAAACTGCCCTAATAACCAGCGTCATAAAAATATTTTAATCTTACATGGCCAAAGCCATTCCGGGTAAATAAATAGGGGAGAAATAAATTCAGTTCTGGTTTCATTTACTAATTTTAGAAGTTAGGAATGAAAACTTCAGCACATTTTGGGACTTGGAGACCCAATTTGATTTTAGATAAATGTACAGGATTATTTCCTGAATTAGTCACTTCACCCAATCACAAAATTTCCTTAATCTATCCAAAGCTGTCCATCTACTGAGACCTAAGGGAACTACTTCGGTGCTTTTTCTGAAGGACGAGGCATAAGGCAGTCTGGGCCTTCAAGCAATACAATGCAGAGTGGCCAGGAGCTCAGCCTCTGAGCCAGAGAAGCTGGAGTTCGAATTCCAGCTTTGCGTCCTCCTTGCTTTGTGATGTCAACCTAGTTACTTAACCTCTCTTACCCTGTAAATTGGAGATAATAATAGAATCTACCTCAGATGGTCATTGGTAGGATGGAAGGCCACTTAAGTAAAGCATCCGGTGTTATGCCTGGAGCATAGTATGCACTCCACAAAGCTTGGCCTTTGTATTATTAGGAACAAATTGCTAAGGAAGCAAAATATATGAATATCTGATCATAAAAAGTACAAAACCTATGTGGAAAGTACCAAATGAATATATGGAAAGGAGAAAGTGTTTGTTTCCAGGCAGAGTGGTCCACCGTTTGTTCTCAACGTTCACTTACAGATTGCAATCACCTGGGAAGCTCTTAAACGTTGCTGATGCCCAGGTCTCACCCCACCTCAATGAATCAGACTCTCATGGGGAGGGGCCAAGAATTGGTAAATTTTTAAAACTGCCCAGCTGATTTCAGTGTAGAGCCACACCAAGACCACCGGCTACAGCCGAAGAGGGAGAATTTGCCCTGGCACACAGAAGATGAAGTTTTGCTGCCCAAAGGATGAAGTATGAACATTTTATTCTACTGGCCAGTACTTGCTGCCATTTTCTCTGGGTGCTCAGTAAACTCTAGAAAATCATTAAATCCCAAGCATGGATCTTGGCTACGCAGCCATGCTGTTTCGTGGCACCACACAAATGAAAGTGACAAGTAGATTTTCCTCCCCCGCCAAAAAACAATAATCCTTAAAGCCATTTTTAATTCCAATGTAAAGTAATTAAATGCCCCCAAGAGAAAAAATTCCCATCAGCTTAGAATACATCATATATACACACATGCAGTGTATGGTAGCAGTTGTCACATTTATCTCTTAATTGCAGATTAATTCTGTTCTCAGAGCCTAAGATATTCACACACACACGACTTATGCTTTCATTGTATTGTTGCTTCACCTTCCCAATCTCTCTCTATGTATACGTATGTATATGTATATATGTATTATGGTATACAGAGGGGTACATATATACATGTAGTTTGTGTACAAAATATACAGTGTGTTCAGTGTGGTTGACTGTACCCCTAAAGTATAGATCTTTGCCTTTAAATAATGAAAAGCACTGGGTAAGTATTTAGAAGCCAGAATATAACTCCTTATTGTCTTTGGAAAAGATTTCTAAAGACTTTAGATGCCCACAAACATTGAGTTAGCACGTGTACAAAAATAGCATTCACCTCTATTCACTTGTCATAAATAAATATAGTATTGGGTTTTTTTTTTAATTTTGAAGCCTTACCTTACCCAACCCAGTCACACAGACTCTATTCATTTGGTTGAAGTTATGATTTGGCTTTTGGTTGTTACCGCCTTTGCCAGAATCTTTTTCTCCTTCTCAGAGAGTCAGGTTTCATTACAAGGTTCTGAAAGAGTTGCCTTGGGTATATAGAAATAGATTTGGTCTTCACTTCTCCTCCAGCCCCCATATTTAAATTCTCTTCGTTTACTAGAATCCTAAATTCCTCTGCCACACTTCAGTGGCAATAATTCACATCACAATAGTCATTGTCCTTTGTAGGGCTACCTATCTACGGGATTCTTAATGCAACAACTGTAGATAATTGCTTAATAATTTATTAAATTCCAAAGGACTAAGTTCTCTATAGATAGTAAAAGTGAATATGTCTCATGGCCTCTGGTTTGCAACTTTTAAATAAAGCTGGTAAGAACCAGGTATGAGGTTGGTCTAAGGGATTTTTTATTTCAGGCATTTAGCGTTGGTGTTTTGTTTTGTTTTGTTTCCTGTCATCCTAGAACAAAATCATGTCTGGGAAGGCAACTAACTCAGTCTCCCCAGTAACTGTTTTCTGGGAGTCACCCTGAAGATATAAAGTTAACCAAATAACTAAGGAATAAGTACCAGCCAATATTTGGTGCTCCTTTGTGAATTTTGCAAATATCTGCATCAGATTGATGAGTCATCCTTCCATGCAGGGGTGGGGAATGGGAACGGGACTCTAGCGAGTTCCGATATTTAGAAGGTCTCTGCCTAAAAGGCAGGTGGCTGGCAGAGCTCTGGGGGTGGGATGGAGGATTTCTTCCTCTGCCGGACTTAGCCAGGGAGTCAGCGGAGCAAACCCAAAACCCCAGGGCTCTCATGCCCAGGTGGTCAAACTACAATAAAACCTCATCAATTCAGACCCAAATACTTGTGACTATTCAACTAATGATGTGTCTCTTTTAATTTTTCTTAAGTAAAATGTTCGACATGAACTCAACTTTCTCTGCAAATTCAAAAGGCTCTTCTTACAAGTTTTATTCCAGAACCTATGAAATTAAAGCTTCTATCTCTGTGACTTCATTTTACAGGTTAATTTATCTACTGTTAATCTATCTATCTATTATTAGAAGATAAAAAAACTCTTACATTTATGATATATCTATATGATAACCAGTAACCTTTTGCTTTGGTGCTCAATTACAAACTGCATTTGAAAGCAGCAAAATGATATCTCCTTTTAGAAAATCCAATAATTTAGGCTTTTGTGCTGCCAGACTAGTGTCTCTCATCTCCCATTATTCTGAATTAGTGAGGTTTTACTGTAAATTAAAATGGAAACAGCAGGTGTCTATTTCCAGCCAAGCTGACCTTGCAGAATGGTCCATGACTTGATCTTTTCCATTTAATTTGCAAACCAGCCACATGTTGATAAAGGAGAAGTAAGTAAAATGAAATCTCATGAAAGAAGAGGGGTAGACCCCTATTCTGCCTCCTAGTGGCTGTTAGAATATCCCCAGATAACTAATAGATCACAGAAGAGCTTGGTCATTGAACAAACTCTTTCATTTATGGAATTATTTCCATAATCATCTTTCATGTTTCCAATGCCTTCCCATCTTTTTTTTGGTGAATGCTCCGGAAAGTGTTTCCAATGTAAATACTTTACGGCATTGGGTGGGGAGGTGGGGAATAAGAAGGGGCTGGCGATTTGTTTTTGTTTTTCTGCTCTCTTTGAAATCAGCAAACAAGAAAAGGGCCTGTTGACACTGCCACTCATTCTGCATGCTCCCTGCCAGAAATGATTAGTCAACATGCATGCATGCCTTTGAATTCCATTCACATCTGGCCCAGTCCGATGTGAATGTTGCCCCTGAGACCCTGCACAATGATTTCCAAGGACCCACGTGCATGAAAATGAGTTACTTCACTGATATTTTTTGGTTTTCAATGTACATATGTGTCCAACCCCCAGAAACGTAAGTCCTAATCTCACAGAGTGTTTCCTAGCTTAAGCCTGATCTTTCTTATAGACAGGATGCAAAACCAGAGGCTCCTTGCTTAAAGAGGTTTTGACTCAAAAGTTTGGTGACAATTGCAACAATGGTTTCCTTTTCCTTGGTGTGAAATAGCAGTAACATTTCCAAAGTGTAGGGAAACATGAGTCACTGAGCTTGTATGAGACCACAGACAATTAAGCCCCAGAGGTCTGGATATAAGTGAATGATAATTACAAATTTTCAAGTTAGACTGGCAGAAAACCCACAAACACAGTGAAGAAACTCCCAAATTCTAATATCTTAGAGCAAGAACTAGCCAACAACAGTGATAAAGAGCATGACTCAAAATATACCAGGTTATTGTAAATTGAACAGAAGTTCCATGTCTGTCATTTCTACAGCTGCACCCTCTGACCAGCACGTCAGAATAAAGACTTTCTAAGGCAGGCCTGGAATCACGAAAAGCATTGCCTTGGGACACTTTAGAGGCCCAATTGTACCAAAAATACTGTTCTCTTTACAATAAAATGACCAAACCCTGCTGGATGCACAATTAATCTTGAACAGTGGGGGCTTGACTTCGTGTCTTATGTTGGAGAGAGAAGCTCATTGCTCTTTGTCTGTTGTTTTTCTGCCAAATTTCAAAGGCCTTTGCGTGGTGGTCAGACTTGATGGTGGAGCATGCCGAGACGTTCCTGTCACTCTTTGCAGTGGACATGGATGCAGCGTTAGAGGTGCAGCCCCCAGACACGTGGGACAGTTTTCCACTGTTTCAGCTGCTGAATGATTTTCTCCGTACCGACTGTATGTATCATCTTTGACTATTAGACTTTCCTAAGTCGTGTGCAGATAAACAGATTGCTTAAGCCATCTTTATCCCAGGCAGACTACAGGCCAGTTATATCTCTTGATAGTTTTATTATTACTTATAGCTGATGGACATTCTCTTTCTTCCAACAAGTGTCCTGTTGCAGGAAAGCCCTGTCTTAACCAGGCAGAAGAACCCCAGAGAGCGTGAGAAGTGATGTCCGTACCGTACCTGTGTGTTTTATTTGCTCTTGAACAAGTTAATTAACTTAATCTCTTCACGTTTTGCAATTTTTATCAAAAGATGCTGTTTAGATGAAAAAGAATTTCTAGCTAAATACGTCCCAAGCATTTCAGAGTATCTTACAGCAACACATAGCCATAAAATAGACCTTCCGCCACAGAGAGAGTGATGACGGGGGAGGGGCACAGAATGTTCTTTCTTCCTGGTAATGTAATGGGAGGGAGGGGAGTGGGTGCAAGACAAACCTAAAAAATAGTGTTGATTTTTGTTTTAAAGTGACTTGATTATTTTTCCTTTTTAGACAAGGGACACAAATGGGTAAAATGTCTTTAAATTCCATTTTCCTTCCACACAGATTTAAGCATGAGCTTTGATGCTGTTCATGTAATTTTTTTCTTCTCTTTGTTTTTTTGGCTCCCATAGAGGCAGTATATTTAACGTAGAAGACAATCCCCTCTGTGTGTGCATTGTATGCTGATAAAGCAACTGTGGGTTCTTACCAAGCTTTTGCTTATCTGTTCTAGATAATTTGTGCAATGGAAAATTTCACAAACACCTGCAAGACCTGTTTGCCCCGCTTGTGGTTAGATATGTGGATTTGATGGAGTCCTCAATTGCACAATCCATTCACAGGGGCTTTGAGCGGGAGTCATGGGAACCAGTCAAGTAAGGAAACCTCTTTTGATACCATCGGAGTTTGGGTGCATATGGCTGGAGAGTCATACAGAAATGGATTAATGGCATCTTATGGTTTTCATTGTTAGCATGGACAGAGAGCAAACACCATACATATTTCCAACTATGATGCTCAAAGGCTCCTTGTCCAAAGTGTGGAGGGAGAAAGAGGTTGAGAAATGTTGTATGAAATGAAATCTTTGTTTCATTGCACAAGATAAATAAGGAATAAGGGGTATAAACCTAACTGTGCTATGTGTACTGTGTATCTTACTGCAGTGGTGTTGTCCTTAGGAATTAATGTTTCCTAAATTGTGTTCCATAGGAGTCTAGGCAAAGGGTCAGCAACCTTTTTCTATAAAAGGCCAGATAGTAAATATTTAGGTTTTCGAGCTACACAATCTCTGTCACAACTACTCAACTCTGCCAGTGTAGCGCTAAAGCAGCCACAGACAATATGTAAAGGAACAAGTGTGGCTGTCTTCCCATAAACTTTATTTACAAAAACAGGAGGCTGGCCTGTGGGCCGTGCTTTTCCATTCCCTGGTCTAGGCCTTTGAGTCACACCTCAAGAAGAGGACTCTATAGCCAAATATGTTTAGGAAACTCTATACAGGCATATCTCATTTTATTGTGCTTCACTTTCTTGCGCCTCACAGATACTGAGTTTTTTACAAGGCTCTCCACCAGCAAAAAGATTATGACTCACTGAAGGTTCAGATGATGGCTAGCATTTTTTAGCAATAGATTTTTAAATTAAGGTATGTACATTTTTTTAGACATAACGCTATTGTACATTTAATAGACTAGCGTATAGTATAAACATAACTTTTATATACACTGGGAAACCAAAAAATTCATGTGACTCACTTTATTGTGATATCTGCTTTATTGAGATGGTCTGGAATGAACCCACAAAATCTTCGAGGTATACCTGTATACCCACTCATCCACCTGACACTTTTGTCTCCTGGAAAGCCACAGAGCACGCCAGCGTATTTCAAAACTCTGAGAAAATAGTAATACAGAACCTTGTTTAACTCTGCTTAAACCAGAGTTTCCTAAATGTATTCCACTACAGTACTCATTTTTTTAATGAGTTATTTATCCTGTAGGATGATTACAGGAAATCTTGTGAGTTGTGACTTTGGCAATTTCCACAACTTTGGCAAAACTTAGATCTTATTTGAAAATGTTTAGCAGATTCAGTGCCATCTCCATCCCCCAGCAAGGAGAAGAGCTGTGACTCAAGGTGCCAGAGGGTCGATCTCAGACTCCCCTTTCAGGCAAAGTAGAGGGCTCCTAGACAGAGAGAATTCTCTGGTGTGATTTGAACAGCCTCAATAAAGCCTGGTATTAACGTTGCCATGTTAGATTCTTTTTTTTTTTTTTCTATAAGAAAATCATTTTCTTCTTTCTAGTCCTTTACACCTTTGGGATGTATCAACCAGTAAGGAGCAAAATGGGGGTATGGACCAGCCGACTTTCCAGGCACTCCAGAACAAATATTCAGGAGACTTTTCCTCAATTTGGAAGCCTTGACTTGTGCCCTGTCGTTGAGCAGTCTTCTGAGTTGAGACCCTCCCTCTAATGCTAAATCGTATAAGACTCCTACTGATTAAAGAAATTAATGCCAAATAGCTTTCTCAGCCCACTTTCCACATCTGAACCACAAGAGAAGTTTCTGGATTTACCCTACTGGAAGCAGGTTAATAGGAAGTAACTCTTCATTTACAAGTACCAAGAGATCTAAATTTTAGCTTGTTCTTCTCAGGTTTATAACTTGTCTCTTAATATGGCCTGCTGACTTGTAACTCATGAGTGAAACTGTGTCCCTTGAGGATAAGGCATTAACGAGGGACTCTTTTTTTAATGATCACTGTAATCAAGACAGTTGTACTATGGAGAACAGTTGTGAAAAGGAAAAGGTTAAAATGAGTAATATTCGCATTTTGAAAATAGCAGTGGTCTTGAAATAGCCTTTACTTACTTGGGTTTAAAGTGGAGGCTGCTGCTACCAACACACATGGGAAGAAATGATTGGTTTCCTTCACTAGTTCTTAAAGAACCCTTGAATTAGGGCCTTGACCACCATTTTAGCCCGAAGACGAGGGTTTGACTTCTGTGAATTTGTTTTCTCATCTACAAAACTGATTTTCTAAAATGTCCCCACTCAGCGTCTGAGAATCGTCATGAAGCTCTGTGACAATGTCACTCAAGTCATTTTATAATCTGTTAAATTCTTCAAAAACAAAGCAAGTGACTGCTGTTCCTTTTGAAGCATTAAATATTCTTGATGTCATCTGAAGTATAGTTGGAATCAAAATCCTGTTCACAACTGGAAGTCTTAGTCTCAGAAGGTTTTGTGTAAGATTTTTTGAATGACTGAAAAAATAAAATTTGAACTCTTGGGTCAGTAATTTAAAGATCTAAACATTCATGAAAGATTAATAGTCACAAACAATAACCTGAGAATATTTTATGTAGATGTGTTTTTTCTTAAATAGCTTTTTCCTGTCCCAAACTGTGCTGTTGGTTTGTGAAGATGATTGTGGTTTGTTCAATTCATGATAAATAGTACGTGCCTTTCGGCGTATGTGGAGATGTTTGAAAGCGCCAACTAAAACATAAGCTAAATTAAAATTCTTTGAAACTACACACATTTTATTAGCTGATTTGTAAACAGAATGTGGATACCATGAGACAGATTTGCATGGCCGGCACAAAATGAAGGGTACAAAGAGCTTGGTGACATGCTTATGTGCTAAAAGGAATGAGTTTCTCTATGCTTCCTACCACATGAAGAGAAGCAGAGTATGAACTTTTATCTGACCACTAGTTAGATAAAACTAACTAGTTGGTAAAGAAGCAGAGATTCATTTTTCTTTTTGGACTTGTTTTCCAAGTAAAGAATGATTTGGGGGCCACCTGGGTGGCGAAGCGGTTTAAGTTCGCATGTTCTGCTTCAGCAGCCCGGGGTTCACCAGTTTGGATCCCCGGTGCGGACCTACGCAACGTTTGTCAAGCCATGCTGTGGCAGGCATCCCACATATAAAGTAGAGGAAGATGGGCACAGATGTTAGCTCAGGGCCAGTCTTCTTCAGCAAAAAGAGGAGGATAGGCGGCAGATGTTAGCTTAGGGCTAATCTTCCTCAAAAAAAAAAAATAGAATGATTTTAGGGGGGAATGTTTTTCATCAAACTTACACAAAAACAAGAAACTGACTCAGATAAATAGATTTAGTTTGCTCAGTCTTCTCTAATTTTGCCACATGAACCCTCAGTTCACACGCACACATGCACACACACCACAGCCTTTCTCTCAAACAATTGTTATACTCAAATAGTTCTCTTCTTCCACTTTTCAAAAGTCATGTGTATAGGCACGTGATTATACATAAAATGACTGAGAAATGCGTTGTAAAAGAAAAACTAGCGTTCAAAAAAAATGTTCAAGAAAAACAACACTTTGGCAAAATGCTACCAATACATTGAGCTTGCTCAAAAAGATTTTAAATACGTTTTATTCTTCAGATTTTCTTATTTCAAAATATGGCCATGTGAAAGAAAATAGAGATATAATCATCATTTGGGTTTGACACCACTGAAGTTATTTGACAGAAAGGGTAAAATGGCTAAGTCCTATGGTTGCCTTTCTCTGGAAAGATGACCTTCCATGTCTGCAAGGAGAGAAAAAGGAGGCTGCATCTCTGTTTCCATTAAGCCAGATATAGGCATGATCAGACTCTCTAAGCATTGGTGGAAAATGTCATCACACACCTTCTAACCATAGCTGAAGATAGTCAGCCTCTCCAGGTCAGGGCCAAGCTGGAACCTATAGTCCTCTCATGGTTTCCATCAGGACATGTCATAGGGCCACCACCCACAGCCGGGCAGGCTGTTCACAATCCTCCCAGTCGCCCTGAATGTGAGTTTTTGGTCCTAACTAGCTGATGGACATTTCTACCAGCTCTTTAGAGTCAGTTTGTTGCTGGTCAAGTCATCATGACCTTCAATGTGGAAGAAAACTTAGAAAGTGTCTAATCCAAAGCTTGCCAAGTCTAGTACCCTCTCCGGACTACTCTTTCCTTGACAGATCATCTCTCAATCTCTATCTAATCACCTGCAGGCACAGGGAATCCCTGTTGCCCATTCCAGGATAGGATGGCTCTGAATGGCAGAAGTAAACACTGCTTCTTAATATATGCACCCTGAAAACTCTGGGTTTCTCGTTTTTCAAAATGCACTTTATCTCTCTCTGCTTGAGATATACATATGAAAAGTATTTTTAAAATAATGTCATTTTCCAGATTGTCAACATCATTATCTTAACGATAATAAACTGTCAGACCAAAGACACCTTAGCAATATGTAGGTAGCTGGTATGAAAGAGACGAGTACTGGACTTAGAGTCAGAACTCGTGACTCTGCCAGTAATATGCTAGGTGACCTCGGGCAAGTCAGAACACCTTCCTGAGCCTCGTATCCTCCTTTGTAAAACAAGGACTTTGACTACCCAAGACTTTTCCCACACTAACATTCAAGAAAATGTGATTTTCCATATTCACCTCATATCCACATTTGATCACCGCTGCCTCCCTGGCACCTAGAACAGGGCCTTGGACATAATAGGTGCTCACTAAATGTGTGTTAAGTAAGTGACATTTATTAAGGAACCCATACAGGCTGAACATGGGAAGGATATAATAGGAAAGCTATGGGGAGGGGAAAGAGAAAAAGATACCTTCCCCTGATCGGGGTTTCTGTCTAGTTGGGTCTGAGAAACATACACACAAGAAAAATGACTTTAAATATTTGCCAATGTACAAATGTACAAATAACCTAAGGACGAGTTATGAGAGCATAGAGTAGAAGACAATGAACTTCCACAGAGGAGTCATGAAGGAAATAAGATTGGAGAGTAAGATTTCAAAAGGGATATGGGTGCTTGGGAAAAAGCGTGAGCAAAAATAGAAATATGGGAGCAAGTAAGATATGCCATAGAAACAGTGAACACTTGGTTTGGGCCGGCACAAATTATAAAGGAGGCAAGCCATGAGGTTGGAGAGATGATTGGAAGGTTCTAAAGTCCCAAGAAGTTTGGAACTTTATTCTCTAGGCCGTACATTCTAAAAGGGGCCTTACAGATGCCAAAGCCCAAAGTGAAAATTGGTTCTTGGGAGCGGAGAAGGCCCAAAACAAAAAATCTTAGTCTTGTTATGTATGTGTATAAAGCCAGATCTCTCTGCGGTACACAAACAGATATACAGTATGTTGGTGGTATGAAATTTTCATGGGGAAGGCAGTTGGGGTAGGGGTGGGGGAGTCTGGTGGTGATAATGAATAAAAGATTGAGAAACACTGCTCTAAACTCGAGGAAGACAGCAAAGAGTACCTATGCCCCAAAGTAGTAATCAGCCCTAAGAATAAGCCCCGAGAGAGGCTGTAGTGCCCAGAGCACCAAGAGAAGCTAAGATGTGCTACGTATATTTATGCAGCAAATGGCTCATATAGTAGAAGGCATTTGGTGTCTTAAATCTAATCCCATTCAGAAATCTAAAGCAGAGGTTTTTGAGAGAAGACCCAACCATATCCTCTCTGCATGGAGGCACAGTCTTCCTTAGAATTAATTCTAGAAGTAAGAAATGACTCTGCCTCTAGTTATTTCCATCAGTAGAAATTTCTAGATGAGGCACACACACGTTTGTAACATTCATCCATGTGAGACCGAGCAGCTGAGAATTTTTTAATCCAGTGCTCCAGAGATGGGCCCTTTGACTTGAATGGGAGCTATCCTTTTTCAGCAGAGTCCCCAAAATGAATGTCTGATTTTTAACATATATCAGTTGTTAGGATTGCAATTGACACTGCTTATACTATCCAGTGATATCCAATTATGATTCTTACAGAGAAGCATGAGGGACTTGTTTTTAGGTAGTTGTTAAAGGGCCCTCATTTTATCCATCAGCCACTCCAGGAGCGAGATCTGACCTGAGTGCTACTAGAAAATTCCCCCTTTTCACATGTGTAGAAGTGAAATATAATGCTTGGAATTGCCTCTTTGATTATTAATATAAGTTATATAATATCCAAATGAAATATTAGTAACATTAATAATACACTATATTATTTTGCTAAAAGCAGAATATCAAGCATGCTTCAGCCTTTTAAAAGTAGATAATATGTCACGTGAAGGAAATGTTTCTATATGAGTCCAGTGCCCTAGTCCAGCCAGAATGTCATATTTTACAAGTACAATATGTTTTGATTAATATAAGTATTTTTTTAATTTTCGTGTGCAAAACGAAGCTCGTTTCTAATTTGTGTACCCATCATCCACTAATATGTTTAAGCTGTTTTTGCATACATTTGTATGTTATTCACTGCGAGCTACTTTTAATTTGCTCAGAATTGACATTTTAACTTTCTAGGCTGCCATCTCTAAAGATCTCCTAATGCCTTGATCATTATTCAGTGTGTGTATCATTTAATGATCACATTTGCTTATATAGGCTTACACATGTCTCAGTGGAAATCGCCAACGGTTTTGTTACATGGCAATGTTTAAGGCTGAGAACCACCAGGGACTGAATTCAAAGGCAAATTCCCCAGCAAACAGAGAAACATGGAAGGAAAAGTTCCATTTTCCCTTCTACTTAATAGTCATATTTAGCTAATCTTCTCTTGACCGTTCTCACAAGGGCACCGTTTATTCCCAAGGTCAGAAGTATAATTGGCTTTCCCAAAATGTGAAGTATAAAGGAGAAACCTGTGAGACACCTGTTTCCCTTAAGGAAGAGAATGCCAGGTTGGCAATTTTGCATTCTAGGTTTTTCCATGAACGAGCCGGGGCTATATTGCCATCGTGAAAGGGTAACTTGTTTTCTATAGGGAGACAGGTGTCCAGACTGTCTACACAGTCCAGAATTTCTGACTTCTCAGGGACCCTGTCCCCACTAAGCGAGCCCAGAGGCAGCTCCAGCCCTTGCAAGAGTTCTGTTAGTCAAACACAGCTTGCCCGGGGCAGAGCTGCTTTGGCAAAACTTGCTCTTCTCCTGCAAGATCCAAAAAGAAAACCTCAACTCCTTTGCCAAAGTGCTGTCAACTCCACTTAAACAGGAAGGCTCCTCTCAGATGCAGAGTTAGGCTGGGCTCTACTGTGCCAGTGACTTTGGCTGGATGGAACACCCTTCAAATGCCACTACAGAGACAAACGGTGCCAGCTTGTGGAGCAGTATATGACACAGTCCCTCCAAGGAGATATGGTTGATTTGAGGTGGGGTTTTTGTTTTGTTTTATTTTCTCTCTTTACTCAGGAAGCCGTTCATCTCTCTTTCATCATGTCAGGTGATCAGTCTTTGTTCAAAAACAAAAAGCTGATACAAGGTCAAATTTAACTACTTATGAATTTTTAACTTAAATTTTAACTTTTTACAGAAAAGCACACAGCTTGATTAATTTTCGCAAACGGAACACACTCATGTAACAATCACAAAGATCAAGAAACATAACATCCCCAACCACCCCAGAAGCCCCTGTCATCCTTTCTTCCCGTCTCTGTCTCACTATCAAGGGTAATTACTGTAACACGAGGCCACACTTTAAACCCAATTGTGGTTGAAGAATTTACTAGAAGAGCTGAATTTAGGATTCTTTTGTTTTCTTTTGTGTGTGTGTAGACATCTCTCCATTTTAACTGGACTTAGTTTGGGAGGGGAAGTTTCCGTCTTCTTTAGGTGTTCTATAAGTTATTCAAAGCTATGACCATTCTTCTTGATACAATTCCTTCATCTTCGCCATCAACTCTGACACTGCATCGCGCACACACCTGTCTCCAGAAGTAGCAGTTGGGAAGAATTCCGTTTCTGTACTATTATGTGGGCATTCAAGTGGGTGAATTTCGTGTTCCATCTTGTATCCACTTTCTGACTTAAGAAATGTGCCTCTGTCAGAAATAATTTATAAGTAAAAGTAAGAAAATTGAAGTGCTCCGCTGTTGCTGTCAATCCCAGCTCCTTCGCAACGGCCCTCGCCACAGCGATGCCAAGAGTTCCATGAACTTCAAGTTCTTAGTATGAGACAAGTTCTAGACTCTCATGCAGTGGATTTGGAAACGGAAGGCCCCTCCCAAATGCATTTAAATAATGTGATCATTATGTGTAGGTGTCCATGAGGGTCCACACTTTTAAGTCACTCTGGTTAATTTTTTTCTGTTAACTTTTATCATTTCTCTCTGAATACTGAGCCACATCACAGCTCCCCATCCGTAAGCTGCTTTCTGAAGTGTGTTGCTTGAGTTTTTGCTGTTGTCTTGCTGTGGATTTAGCCAATTTATTTACAACAGTCATGTGCTTCTGCCACATCTGCATTGTCACTGTGATGGTATTTTTTCTTTCTGTCTGTTTCTTCCACAGGAGTTTAACCAGTAACCTACCCAATGTGAACCTACCCAATGTGAACCTTCCCAAAGTACCAAATCTACCAGTTAACATCCCTCTAGGCATCCCACAAATGCCTACTTTTTCGGCACCGTCATGGATGGCTGCTATATATGATGCTGAGTGTGTATTCAGTTCACATTAGATCTAATTTAAATTTAAGTGATCTTGGCATGGATATGTATTGTTTATTTCTATACATCCTATATAACAGAGATGGAGATGGATAATTAGACATATTTTGCTGATCATACAGAGACAATATTGTTTATTTCTGGCATGCAGCGTGTTTGTACAACGTTTGCTATATATACAGCACTAACAATTTGTCTTACGCCCACTGAGCGCTTGAGGACTGTTTCACTTCCTCAATTCTTTCGCAAGAGAATTCTGCCCATGTTTTGTTTTGGGGGGGTTTTTTTTTGGTGTTTTTTTTTTTTCCTCAATGCAGGTAATATGACTTTAGGAGTTATTCATCCAAAAACAGTCCAAGAAACCTCTTTGATGGACTGGCCAGTTATCTCTGGCCTGATCCAAATCTAAGAGGGAAGTACACCTACCCAGAAGCTGGGTTTCGTTTTGTTTTGTTTTTAAATAAAAAAAAATGCCTAGAGACTGTTTAAAGCATAAAGCATATTTCTGGTGTCAGCAAATGGCAGAACATAGTAGCAGTATGTTCAGGGCTAAGTGAAAATTTCTGAATGGATCAAGCTTTAGCAATGTAAATGGTATGTAAAGACACTTTCCAAGGTTATAATGCATATGGAGCATGGAGATCTAGGTAGCAAGGATCTCGAATCTAAATTTGAGAATGCAAGATTCAAGTCACAAATAATTAAATTTATTTGGTAGCTGTATCATCTGTAGTCTGAGTGTAGGGTCATCCTTTACATTCATCCATGCAAATGCCAGGAAGGCATAGTTTTGAGTGTTCTTGGAGGCCGGGCCACCCCTTTAAATAAGCCAGCAGTGTGGGGGCGTGGAGGTTGAGTAGCCATTCCTTCCAGCTTAGAAAAGAATCTCTCTCCTTTTTTCCTTAGCAAGAAGATCCAGCTAAGATTCCACCCCGAAATCCTACCTCAGGGAAAGTGAATTAGAACCACGTGCATGATTTAATAAGTGAAATAAGGTTTAGTGGTTCTATACCCGCCTTTGATCCTTTTCTTAGACCGCAGCTAATTATAGGCCAGATAAGCTTTTACTTGAAAGAATAAATTGGCACGTTTTCAAAGGGAAGTGTTATTATCAAAGGAATAAAAAATGATCTGAAACTGGCAGTGATGTTTTGAAATCTCGAAATCGCATTCATCAATATGGCCCTCAACATTTTTATTTTTACAGTAATCCAGGTAGAGAACAGGACATTTAAATGACTGTTCTACTTGGCTCCTCCAAAGCTGCCTGAGATTTTTAAAAGCCTATATTCGTTTACAAGCTCCTGATGAAATCACATCGTCAACGTGTCTGATTTTCTTTTAAAGACGAATGAAAACCTCCAAAAATTTGTATCTGGAAAAAAACCTTCTAAAAAAAATGATCATATTCATGCTAAGATGACTGTATTAAAAGTTAGATTAGGTAGTATCTGTTAAAAATTTAAAAATAAATATCTGAAAGCTTCTCTTACCTTCTCCTGTGCATGCTCTGTGACATTGTTTTTGAAAAGATATGAATCAAGACATTGCAATGAAGCCGATAATGGTCTCCGTTCAATTAATTAAGGCAGGAGTGGGAACACATTTTGGTAACTGCTCAGCAATCAAAATAATCTTGGTGATATTGCCTTAACATTAACAGTTTATCTTAAAAATAAAAAGAAAATATTCTTTTCCTCATGTCAAAACTTAATAATAAGCTCTTCAAAGAAAAAAAAAAACCCTAGAAGAATTTTTTTGAAACTCTGAAACCAGATGGGTGTCAAAATGTTGTTGTAATAAATACCAATTATTGCATTCATATGTACTTAATGATTTAAAACATACAACCATGCAGTTCCAAAACGGGGTTTAGACTAGACAAAGTTGGGGTTTCTTTTTCCCAAGCATAGGATGGGGCAGGCGGAAGGCTAAACTTTCATGGAGAAACGATGCATTCTCCCACTTTTGAACAATGCTTATAGCAGTATCTGAAAAGAAGGCGTAGATTTTCAATCACCCACCAGGAAATGCCTGATTCTATATCTTTTCATAATTCCAGTTTCCTCCTTTGCCACCTTTCATTTTAAGGACGTGTTTCCATGTTACCTGCTCCTTCGTGTCAGATACATCTACGTACTGACCTCAGACTGGTCTGTCCTTGAGAACATTATCCTGTTGGTCCAGGCTGTAGGCTCCCCCTCGGCATGTTGGGAGTTCGCCCCCTCCCCACCCCGCAGTAGCTGTGTACGCATTTATGCACTAGCTATATTTCCCTCTGAAGCATTAATTCAATGCAGCTGGCATCTGTCACAATAGAAACACCCACTCTCATCTGTTTCTATAGACGATGTCAGAACAAGTGGTAATGCATGGTGTGTTGGACATTTTATAAATTACCGTGTTAGCATTAGTGGTATGCGAGGAAGGGGGTGGAGGGTGGCCACTCCTCAGAGCTCCAAATGGGATTGTTACAAAAGAGAAAGCCAGCCAGAGAAGGGCAAGAGGGTGAGAGATGGAGCATTTCCCATACACAGGCTTTCGAGGATGCCCCAGGTAAAAGTTGCTTAGATGTCATTGTACAGAAAGGAATCAAGATCAATTTCTCCATCTGTACAGAGGACTGGGTAAGATGGTGCAATGGTAAAAGAGCTCAGGTTTTGAGCCCTAAAGCTTTCCAAATATCCCTTGTCCACTCACCGCCCCCCCCCCCCACCTCACCTCCTCCTGGGGCTGCCTATGCAACGGGCTGGTCTATAAAAATTGGAATAATAACCAAACTGAACAAGAATCTTGGATTCAAGGTATCCAGGTGTACTCGTCTCGATTTGAGTCACCCCAATTTCTTTCCAGCTCTTCAAGAGAGAAAGCAGGTCCTCGCTCACCACTTTGTTAGCACTGTCCTTTTAAAACTGAAAGTCTTGTGCAATCTCCAAGAGGCCTCCCCTCTGTAGGGGCGCTGGGGAAATGCATGAAACCCTGAAGTTTAATAACTGCATGTTGCCATGTAGTTATTATCCGTTGAGACTTACTTCTCCCTCTGGTTCGTGGCCTTCATCTGAATCATCACATGTGTTAATGTGGTTATTAAACGAAGGCTGATTTTTACCATACATTGTTCTCCTGGTCATTATGGGGCAATACCTTCCTCAGACTTCTCCCTGATCTGGAATAATTGGCTGAACAAAGCCGACTAGCTCATGTATGGTAAAACTCAAAATCTGCCGGTGGAGACTGCCCCCACCTCCACCGCCAACACGCGTCGTTTTGTATGTTGAAGCCACTGTTTGCCTTAAGCCTTCAAGTGCCCAGATGTCTTTGTGTCAGCTTTTTCAGAACCCGAGGCCAGTGGGTGACTCTTGTTTTCTCATTTTTATCCTGCCAGTAATGGATCAGGCACTTCAGAAGATTTGTTCTGGAAACTCGATGCCCTTCAGACCTTCATTCGGGACTTGCACTGGCCTGAAGAAGAGTTTGGAAAGCACCTGGAACAACGGCTGAAGCTGATGGCAAGTGACATGATTGAATCTTGTGTCAAAAGGTAAGCATAAAGTGGCTGGACAGGCTCTGCATGCCTTCCCGCTGTACATGACTCAGGGGAGGGTAGATGGCCACTCTTTCAATTGGCCGTAATTTGGATTCTTTTGGAGCAGGTGATTGCTTGTCAGTCACTGGCGTGATGGCCACCCAAGTCTAGCTTCTGTTCACCTGCCCCACATCTGTCCCAAACCCAGCACAATAAGGCTGCCAGTTTTTTTCATTTAGCTCCATGAGGAAAGGGTCTGTGTTCCTTCTTGTCTCTGTATCTCCAATATCTAGCAGTATCTGGCACAAATATTTACTTAATAAATATTTGTTAAATGTACGAGTGAATGCATGGGTGGATAGCTGAAGGAAAAAAGAGAAACACATATAATTCTAGGCGTATCTGGTGCAGGTAGCAGGAATCTAATAACTTTCCAACAATGTAGGCAGAACCTCAGCAGCATCGTTCATTCTGCACGTATGAACTGAGCACGTATGACGTGCCAAGTATTATTTGTCTTGCCCAAAATGTAACTAGATGTCAACAAGGGGGCATGAAACATTAAATATACATTTTGATTTCCTATGAATTGCTTGTTTTGTCACTGTGGCATATAAGATTGAGGTGTGAATGCTGCGCTTGAAGTTCCCAAGTAGACTGTTTTGAGTAGGTGAAGAGAAGAAAATGAGAACAATATGCATCCATTCAACAAAAATTGTGTGAGCTCCTCCTGTATGCCAGGCACAGTGCTAAGTTCTCGCATACCATGAAGAATGAGAGACTGCATCCCTTCCCTCGTGGCGTATCTATATCTGCATATCAGATACAGAAATGAAATTCCTCTGATTTGACATCATTATCATCAGCCTGTGTATCCCGAGACACACATCCAAGTTCCTTTTCCAGCTCATAACTGTTCCATTATTTTTCCTCACTCAAAAAAAGATAAAAAAGACCACAAGCAGCTCGGGCCACTCCAGATCGCCAGATGTTTTGCAGTTTAGTTGATGGATCAGTTGTGGGTGATGGGGGCTGGGTCTGGCTTGGAGTGATCTGAACTCATTATTTTATATCTTGGAAGAGGAAAAGAGAAATAATAGCATCAAAACTGGAAACCAAAAGGGCAAAAGAACAACACAGCCCCAAGGAGGTGAGCGTCTCAACAGGAATTGGGAAGGGAGCTGGGTGCTGTGGAGCATCTGCGCAGGTGTTCCACAGCACTTCTGGAAGCTTGAAGTCCTGGTGATCCAGATTTTGTGTTTTGCTCTTTTCTTCCCACTCTTAGAACAAAAGGCGGTGTATTTCTCAAACCCAAGGTGAAAATGTTTCCTTAGGATTTTGAATTCCACCATTTCCTACATGGTCTATATCAGTTTTAGGAAAAGCAACTCTTTTCCTATGGCCAAACCATTCCACCAAAAATTTCTTGCAGGGCATTTCCCCTATGGTGAAAAGTTCTTCCCTGATATGTACTAGGGGCTGCAATGCATTCAAATTAACACTTACTGGTTTCTGGTCTGTGTACACAATTATACAGAAAGACACGTATGCCCTTCTCTGAGAAGCCAGTCTTCTGAGTAGGGAGTAAGAGATACGGAGAAGCTGGGAGGAAAAGGGAAGACATATAATGTGAAAGGTAGACAATGACTGTTTACCTCTTACCACATATCTTTATGAGTCAGCCACGTCAAAGAGTGTGAGCCTCTCAGAGACAGGGAGTGTATCTTGTTCATTTTGAGCTTGTTGTCCTCCCCAGGTCCCAGCATCATGCTTGGCACATAGTAGCTGTTAAGTAACCATTTATTAACAGAAGTTGGCCAACTGCACATGTGCAGCTGGTCCTGGACGTTTAAATCTCCTGACAGCCTTTCAATTAAGGCCCCAGACACGATATGTGCTCATCCCCAGACCTCTAGATTCAGAGGGTAAAACATGAAGAAATCCTTGGATGTTTTAAGACCTAGAGTCTACATTAGCAGAGGCTAGAACCATTACTTTCCTCTTTGGGACAGAATAAATAGCCCTTGTTCTAGAAGGAGAAAGTAGTAAGGACATTATTTCACAGATGTAAATGTGCAACGCCAGAAAGTCAATCAGGCACTCCTCATTTCTACGTTTTGAAGAAATTTAAATCATTCATTTGACAGACTTGACAGAGCCTCTACTCTAGTCTATGTCAGGCACTGTGCTCCACGCAAATTCAGGCGCCCTAACTCTGCCCTCAAGGGGAGTCAGTTGGATTAAGTGACTTCTCCATTCCTGGCTTTTTGGTCCCACAGAGCCCTCGCAGTCACATTAATTTTGCATTCAGCTTCCTCTTTTCACAGCCCCACACTCCAAGGGCTATGAACAGTTCTCCTGTGAAAACAGAAGACGATTACTTCATTGTAAGCGAGCGATTTAGCATTTCCATTTCTCAAATTGGGCCGGAACTGGCACACAAGCCTCAGAAGATCAGCACAGGGCCCTGTCCAACTCAGTCCCCATCAGGCTTCCTTTTCACAAAACCAGAAAATGATGTATTTTCAGCATAGCTTAAAATGATCATCATGATTAGAAAGCTACTTCAGTGCACCGAGTCTTTAGAAGCCAAGATACATTTATCTTTAACATGATCACATAATATATAGGAGTGTTTTAAGGGTTTTTTTTTTTAAGTTTTTTTCTTAAGAACTGGGCTTCCAACCTTAGAAATTATACTTGGCTTCCCTGCATGCACCCAGGGTGTGTTAGCAAGCTGGCATCCTTTCCTGAGCTAACTAGCTGTGTGGTCCTCCTAAGCGCTGTTAGAAAACTGCTACAAATACCTTTTAAAGCAATGCTTTCCTGGTGGCTGCATGAGCTCCAGAACCTGACAGTGAACAATGCTGAAAAGATGCATTGGATGAAAGAAGCTTTAATAAAACCACTTGCTAACCAGGTGCTTTTCTTTAAAGACATGTGATGATGTGACCCACTTCTCTGAAACCTTTTAAAACATAACTGGGCCCCTTTACAATGCTGATATCAAGGATTAGATCTCACACCTGGATTACCAGCTGGCCCTGTTGGACTAGGTTTTTCCTGTGAGCGGTTAGCTCATTGCTGGGATCATAATTTGACCTGTATCAGAATTATGTTACATTAAGCTTCCACCATTACACAATTCTTGAATTGGTAAGTATAGGATGACATTTTTAATTATGAAAATAATAGATTCTTATTGCAAAATAATACACTGACATTGAAAAAAAAAAAAGCCAAACAAACATAGTGGAAGTTCCCCTCCCAATGTCACTCTCCTCCCCAAAGGAAGCCATCTTATTTTTTTAGTCTTTAAAGCAATATAATAAGCTTGTGGGATTTTTTTTTTTTTACTTCAGTCTCTCAAAACCAGAAAGAAAAAAAAAAAACAATAAATGTCATTTAAGATTTTTCCCCACCATGAGATTTTGAAGATTAGAAACTGCTTTTTTGTTTTTTGGCTTTTTAATGAAGTGATTCAAGGTAGGCAGTTGCTGATGTGAGAGAACTTACATATGCTATAATGCTATAATTGGGTTTTTGTTAATTCATTCATTCTCCTGCAATTAGGGTTCTCCATAGCATATAAACTATAGACAGAAATACGCCGAGCTACAGGTGTTCGTGTACTGTGAGAAAGGAAGGGTTTGCGTGGCTGTCTCCATGAATAGGCCTTCCTTAGTTGGGAAAGTCATTTTAAAAAGAACACATGTGAAGTCATTGTCGATTGAAACTGATTACAGCCTTCAATTTTCTTTTTCACTGACCTCTCAGAGAATGTCTTCTCCACCTGCTGCCATCTGAATGCTGAATTGGTCTTTTCCTACTTTGTTTTAATAGAACCAGGATTGCATTTGAAGTTAAGCTGCAAAAAACCAGTCGATCAACAGATTTTCGAGTCCCACAGTCAATATGCACCATGTTTAATGTTATGGTTGATGCCAAAGCTCAATCAACAAAACTTTGCAGCATGGAAATGGGCCAAGAGGTAAAAAAAAAAAAAAAAAAAGTACAGATTTTTTTCACCCCTCCATTGATCATGTAGAAGAAAACTTCGCAAATTTCTTCCATCTACACTGGTCTGCTAGTTTCAGAAATAGACTCTAACGTTGTAGATTAAGCCATAGATGAATATTGGTATCTGTTTGTTAAGAAAATTTCTAAGGCCTGTGCTGATGAGAATGCCAATCACTTGGAAATCATTCTTGGCTGGAGTTGGGATGGCCGTAAAGTTCCTTTAAATCAAATGACATTTAATGACCTTATTTGTTAGGCTGGTATCTCCAACAGATCTGTTTGCCAGAATGCAAGTCATTTTCACATTTGAAGTGCATTCTATCATTTTGAACATCTGGATGGCAGGAGAGCTCTCTTTCTTGCCTCAAGCATCTTCCAGGACATAGAATGTTAGATCACCCTGCTATCCACTCCCCGGCAGCCAGCAGGTTCCGAATTTCCAAGAAATCGCACACTTTCGATTTCCCTTAGATTGAGTTGATTGTGAATCTTCCCTGACCAAAAGTTTAGTCCTTTGCTAAGTTTCCAATTCCAAAGTGGTATTTAAAATGTAAAGGAGAAAGAAACAGCAACTTGGGCTTGATTAAAGACTATCATGATCATTTTTCTCCGATGGCCTTAAGCCAGCTAGATATTCATATACCAATTTAGAATTAATTCAGAAACATTTCTGGCAACTCTCATGTTGTTGCCAATTGGCATCAATTGCTCCTAAATCAGATCTTTCGATACCAGCTTTACATGCTCAGAATTTTCACTAAATTATATTTGCTCCTTATTCGTTATTTATTTTCTCTTTCAGCGCCTTCCATTTTTAAATGTGGGTTGGTGGTATTCTCTTTCTGGCAAGATCATCTCTAACCTTCTTTCCCCTCCAAATCAGCTTCCTCAGCCACCCCTGTTACTTCTACTCCTGACTGATTTTCTTGTTGGGGACCTGTCCCCAGGGGTTACATTCTAGGCACGAGGGTCAAAGTAAGCGGCCCTCAGTTCTCTTTCCTGGCTCCGTTTGCTGCACGTGAATGATCTGGAGCAGCGGTTCTCAAATTTCAGTGTGCATCAGACTCATCTAGAGAGCTTCTTAAAACCCAGATTGTTGGGTCTCACTCCAAGAGTTTCTGATAGGTCTGGGGTGTGGTCCAAGAATTTGCATTTCTGACAAATTCCCTGGTGATACTAAGGCTGCTGGCTGGTCTGGAGACCACACTTTGAGAACCACTGGTCTGGAGGATCCGTGTGCAAAAATGGGTTAAGGAGAAGGGCTCAGGCACAAAGGACAGCCTCCTGAGGAAGGCTTGGGTTGGGTGTCCAGACCCGGATTCTTGCCCTGTCTCTGCCGCAAACTGGAGCTGGTCAAGTCACTCAGCCTCTTTGGACCTCAGTTTCCTCGTTGGTAAAATGATAGCGCTATTCTAGCTTTACTCAGGCTGTTTTTAACTGCAGAATCGGTTCCTTATTCCTTACCTAGAAGGCCACCATGTGAAACAAATAAAATTAGAACTGCTTTGGATGAAGTCGGGGGCAGAGGTCAAGGAAGAGGGAGCCCAAAGCCCAAGCTACCATGTTCCTCTTCACCTCTGCATTTCTTCACTGCCCACTACCCGCCACCCACCCTTCTCTGGGGGACTCTGAACAATCTCTTAGGCTTCACAGAGCCCACTTTCAAAACCCTGTTTTTGGTGATTTCTAACGTTCGTTAAGATCCCTGTGAGTTCAAACTTTCCAGAATCCTTTCTCTCCTGAATTCTTCTCCCTTTAGAACTTCCTTTTTTTGAATTGAGATATAATTCACATACCATAAGATTCACCCTTTTAAAGTATACAATTCAGTAGTTTTTAGTATATTCACAAAGTTGTGCAAGCATCACCACAGTCAATTGCAGGACATTTTCATCACCCTGAAAGTAAACCCAGACCCATCAGTAGTTATTCCCCAACGCTCCCCGACCCCAGCCCTAGGTAACCACACTCTTTTTCCTGTCTCTAAGGATTTACCACTTCTGGGCATTTCATAAAAATAGAATCTCATAATATGCGGCCTTTTGTGACTGGCTTCTTTCACGTGGCATAATGTTTTCAAGACTCATCTATGTTGTTGCATGTATCAATACTTCATTCATTTATATAGCTAAAGAATACTCTGTTATATGGATATACCATTTGGCTTGTCAGTTCATCAGTTGATGGACATTTGAGTTGTTTCCACTTTTTAGCTATGCTGCCATGAACATTTGTGTACAAGTTTTCATGTACACCTATTTTCAACTCTCTCGGATATATACCTAGGAGTGAAATGCCGGGTCACATGGTCAATGTTTAATTTTTTGAGGAGCTGTCAAACTGCTTTCCAAAGTGGCTGTACCATTTTGCATTCCCACCAGCAATGGATCAGAAATCTTAATTCTCCACAACTTAACCGATTATTCTTACTGTCTGTCTTTTTTAGTATAGCCATCCTAGGGTGTGTAAAGTGGTGTCTCATTGTAGTTTGGATTTGCAGTGATGTTGGCCACGTTTTGTATGCTTATTGACCATTTGTATATCTTTTTGAAGAAATGCCTATTTAAATCCTTTGCTCATTTTTTAAATTGAATCGTCTTTTTATTGTTATTATTATTATTTTTTATTGTTAGTTGTAAGAGTTCTCTATATATTCTGGATTCTAGACCATTAGCATGATTTGCAACCATATATTTGCAATATATATGATTTGCGTCTATTTTTTCTTGTTCTGTAGTTTATCTTTTTCACTTTCTTGATAGTATCCTTTAAAGCATAAGAGTTTTCTTAAGTTTTATGAAGTCCGATTTATCTATTTCCCCTTGGAGTTTCTTGAGATGTCCATTTTAAATGAATTTCACATGAATGACACCCTTCCAGGGTGGGGAAGAAATGTGACATCAGAACCAGCCTCTCTTTTCCCTCACTGGCTTTTGCAGTCCCTCTTCAGGTTGACTCAGTTGTGGCCATGTTTAAAGAACTCCTACATACCTGGTCAGATGGCTATATAATCCTTCCAAACAAGCCAAGTCACTCTGATCTTAATTTTTTCTTTTCTTTTCTTTTCTTTCCTTTTTTTTTTTTTTTTGTGAGGAAAATTGGCCCTGAGCTGCCATCTCTTGCCAATCTTCCTCTTTTTGCTTAAGGAAGATTGTGATTGAGCTAACATCTGTGCCAATCTTCCATTATTTTATATATGGGAGGCTTCCACAGTGTGGCTTGATGAACAGTGTGCAAGTCTGTGCCTGGGATACAAACCCACAAACTCTAGGCTGCTGATGTGGAGTGTGCAAACTTAACCACTATGCCACCAGGCCAACCCCTAATTTTCTTCTGTTTGAACTGGGGTTTGGGGAGAGTAGTGGGCATGGGAGAGGGGGGATGTTGTCACAGACCTCAACGAAAATCTCTTGAAATTTATGGAGCCATTTCCTATGAAAGAAAAATACTCTCACGCAATTTTATTATACAATTTCAGGGGACCTGTGGACCTTGTTAGGCCAAACTATAGACCCCAGTTGGAGACGTATGATGAGAAATAACAAGTTGATTTTGTCGCAGTGGACACTTCTCCTATCTTTACAATTAATCACTTCTACACTAGAATAGAATGACCTTGGTTTAACCTTCAAGTCTTGTTTACATAGAAGAACAAGTTCTCTAGTACCTTAATAACTATATCTTATGGACCCCCCACCCCTTAGCTACCAAACTGTGTGACCTTGAGCAAGTCACTTACTCTTATAGCCTTCCTGTCATCATGTGTCAAATGAGAAACAGAGCATGCAACACACAACCTTTGAGAGTTATGTAGCCCGTCAAAATTAGGGATAAAGCTCCCTAATTTCTGGACATAAGATTAGAAAGTCGTCTTGGATATGCCCAAATCGTAACATTTTTGAGGCTAACCAGTAGTGCCTACTTCTTTCTGGACATTGTTCTATTTGATAAAGTAGAAAAGACTTCATGTATTCCCTACGAATGACTCAACATTACTTTTTTTAAGGAAAACAATAACAGAGGTTTGTAAACATTTCCCTTTTTTCCTTAACTGGTGCACACACCCCCAAACTAAATGATCTTTATTAAAAGCTCGTCCAACACTGTATTCTTGTTTATGATTCTTATCCTAAGATTGTCGGTTTCCCAAGCCATGCTAGAGAGACCTGATATGCTATTTCTCCCTAGTATAATTGAATCAGAGACACCTAAGGGACCAGCTTGTGGGAAATGAGGCCTCTTCTGACCTTAGAATGCCAAGTGACTGAGAACAGTCAGAATGAAGCCAGACATCATTGTCTATAAATATACACTTCCTCTGAGGGACCTTGAAGCCCTATGGCTATGACCTTGGGTAGAACTTCCATGGGAAGTTTCATGCAAATAGTCTCTCCCTAACTTTTCTCACTTTGTAGACTGACTCCAAAGTAAAACTGAATTGTTATAATGAGATTGGCCAAGGGGCAAGCCCCATGGCCAAGTGGTTAAAGTTCCTTGCACTCCCCTTTGGTTGCCCGGGGTTCACAGGTTCAGATGCTGGGTGCAGACTTACTCCACTCATCAGCCGGGCTGTGGAGGCATCCCACATACAAGTAGAACATTGGCATGGATGTTAGCTCAGGGCTAATCTTCCTCACACAAAAAAAGAAGAGATTGGTCAAGGATGACTAGAAACATCCTGAAATTGGGAGAAAAATAGATAGATGTCCAACGTTTTTATACAGTTTTCACTTTGTGAGTATTGGCTATTAAGCTTATATTACAGATCTAGTTACTAATACCTGCTTCCACCTGGATTCCAACTCTTTCAAGGTGTTTTAGATGAGATACTGGCCAGGTGATACAATATTCTCCAATTTTAAGATCACTTCCTGAATTCCATCCTTGGCGTAAAGTCTCATCTAAAGGCAGCTGTTGAAACATTTGTTAACCATACTTTTCCATCTTAAATATTTATTTTTTTCATTAAAATTTGCGAAGCACCAAAAGAGAGGAAATTGTGTGTTAAATAGTTTCTCACTTGGTCTAGTGTGTTTTCATCTCATTTCCAAGGTCAGATGGTCTTAACAGAAAGACAACATACACACAATCTGTTCCATGACAAGGCAAAATGTGCAGCACAGGAAGTCAAGTGGAATGATTTTCATGCAGTGATTGTGAATTTGCAGCAATGTAGCTCATCCGAAGCAAAAGTGAACTCCCCAGACTTTCCATACTGTTGAAGATTAGTGTTTCCCTTGCTCTCATCATGATCTAGTGCCCCAGAATATAATTTAAGGATATTATGATTATTATTAATAAGGTCAAGCCAGTCCAGGAAGACCAGCAGAGGGAACTAGAAAATGCAAATATAGGAAAGGTCCCTCTTTGTACCCATTTTGAGATGCAGTTGGAATTGGACAGTATACATCTGCCTGCAAGAAATTTTGTGAAAAAATAATCTAGTTGGAAAGGATGGTAATTAAAAGATGCCCTGGTAGTATTTATACCCCTTCGTGGAGCTTCGCACCTACATAGAACAATGTATCTCCCCAGAAAGAGCAGAGTTAAGGCGGAATACTCACTGTTGCTCCAGAAAAGCAAGTTAATCAAATAAGTCTCAGGAGAGTCTGGTAAAAGCAATTCATGCATTTTGTAATTACTTGAATAGGAAAGGGAGCTTGAATAGGATACGTACGCCTTTCCTACATGATAAGCAGAGTAGATGTTACCCTGCCCTACTATCTTTCCCAAAGTAGGTTTTATTTAATTCAGATTATAATTTACATACGATAAAGTATATGGATTTTAAATGAGTTTAGAGAAATGTACACACACGTGTAACCACCATGCTAATCAATTAGTAATAGTAGTAGTAATACTACCATATAGCTTCTAAGTTTCTAAGCTCTGTTTCCATGCACGTGTCATACTTCGTTAGGTGAATGTGATTTCTGTGTTCACAACAGGGATAATTCTAGCCCCATTGAGGAGACGAAGAAATAGACCAACAGAGATTGACATGCTCGAGTTTCCTTGGAAGTAACAGGCAGAATAATCATATCAAAACCCTTTTGTTCATAAGCAGAAAAAAAGAATTGTGGAGAGGGGTGGAGATCATAATATTCATCTAGAGTGAAAGGGAGAGCCCATGGGACTACCTGGAGAGAAGTCAGGGCCAAGTTTGGCCCAGAAAATTGAAGATGGGAAGAGTTTCCCATAAACCACCACGTCTCCATATACTTTAGTTCGGATGCCTTAGAGAATGAAAAGGTTTGAGGTCCCCTGCTTCTGAAGAGAAAGCTTGTTTGTCTTCCAAGAAAGAATGACATTGTTAACTCCTCAGACCAAGAGTCTAAATCTTTCTTGATACATAGAGAACAATTACTCTTGACTCTGCCGTTGCAGCCAAGTTTTTCAAGAGAATGTTTCTATCCTCAATGATGTTCTTTGTTTGGTTAGAAGCCCCTCATTTAATATTTTATATTGTATTATTTTGCCTACAACTAGCTTTTCTGAGTGAGTTAAATCTCGTAATTAATTTAATAAAATGTGAATCGTTTATAGCAATCCAAAGAAAAGCTAGCAGAGTGAGGCAGTCACATGAGGAAGGAAAGTAAGCCTGTGATTCTGGATCTTATCTCAAGACCTAAAAATGAATTTGGAGCCCTGTCAATATTCCTGAATTCTTTTGCTCTGACATCTTTCTTTGTGTTTCTAGCACAGAATTCTGCAGATAGTTTTTGCATTTAGCTTCAGGTTTATGCCACTTACTAGTAAATCGTTTCGTGAAGCCAACATGGGTTCTGATTCATCAGGGCTATACAACATGGGCCATTTGCTTTATTGTTTTTCCCCTAATCAACTGAAAGGAAACTAAAATGAGATGACTGAGCAATAAGACCATCTCTCCCTACCCTTATCTTCTACTTTATGAATTTGAACAAATAACACTATTTGAGTTGCAATTAGAGTTGACAAAATGTTTTCACCTCTAGGCCCGCACTTAATCTTCAAAATAGATCTATGAGTCTGGGAGGAGGACTACCAGGAAAGGACTTGACCCTGGTTTTTAAATAATAATAATAATAGTAATAATAATAATAGAACAGACCTGCTAAAAATCTTTATACAGGGTTTGCATCGTTCCCTCTCAAAAATTAGTAATTCGTTCTGGCTTCCTCCCACCTCGTTGGTCCTAGGTAGTAGGATTATTAACTGTTTTTTTACAGATGAGGAAACTGAGCTATATTTTCTTAGGCAACATTACTTCCCAGCTTTGCATTGGGACTTTACCCAGATCTTCCAGTTACAAGCAAAATTCCCCTGTGACTCTAAATGAATTAACCTAATTCACATCCAATGGTTCTCTTTCAATAATTCTGATTGCCAGTTATCAGAATATCAAACCACATTACTATGGCTTATTATTTTTATATGTTTTCATAGCTTTTTGGATGATTTGTTTAATTTTTATTTTGTCATGTGTCCTTTTGTCCTAATTTTTATTTGCACTGTTCCTTTTTTTTCTATTCCTAATTAATCATCCTTCTGAAAGTTTGCTAAAGAGTGGGTAAGTGCATTTTCCTTTTCAAATAGCAGTGTTTTGCATTGTTATTTTTTATTAAGGAAATATGGAATAATTCAAATGGATAGTAAAATGATCTAATAAATGTCAAGGAGCTGGCATACAGTATTTTCTGTTGAAATCACTTTTCCTTTTTTCCTGGCATTTGCAGCAGATTTTTGTTTGTGTGGGGGTTTGTTTTCACTTTACTGTTTAAATGTAATCGACAGCGGCAGTGAGAAAAATTGAAAAACTTAGCAGCGGTCTAGGGAGAGGCTCTAAACCTGGGTCTGCTTACCCATGCATGGAGGAAACGAGTGGCTGCCACAGGGGTTCAGAAACAGACTCTTTGCCTCAACACCAAGTCAATCCCTGGGGGAGCTCTGAGTCATTCACCCAAAATATCTGAAGGTCTTAGAACAATTTTTGCAAAATTAGTCACAGTGTCCTGGTCAAATTCCCTTGGGAAGGATTCCACTCCCTAAGCTGCGTTCCCCCAGCAGTTTTCCAAAGGTAATTTCTCATGCCCTGTATTAAATTATTGTGGTATCCTGCTTTGTAAGACCCAGATCAACACAACACACTGCTAAGCCATTAAGCCATCCATGCTTGCTATGTGTAAATGTGTGTTTGTGTCTACACATATCAAAGCCATTGAGAGCTTTGGGTGGGGAACAATGCACCTGGTAATTTTTTTAAGAGCTTCAGATCTCTTGTCATCAAAGACATGGAGTCAGAATCTTATGGCTGCCTCGGGGACGATGGGAATACACTGGGTCTGCAGGCCAGTCTTTATTTATAAATTGCATCGTCTAAAAATTACTGACGGATGCAGTGCCATCACCTCCCAAACATGCTAATATTTGTCTTTCTGTGTTCTTTAGCATCAATACCATTCAAAAATAGACGAACTAATTGAAGAAACTGTTAAAGAAATGATAACACTCTTGGTTGCAAAGGTAACCTTCAGCTTCAGGTGAAATGTTTCATTGTGAACATTGCTTTGTGATGTCTGCATTCCCATTAAAATGTAACACGTTAAAAAGTTGAGCTGGATCCTCGTATTTCTCAGGAAACAAGATTGTACGTCACCCAGCCTCAGCTCAGAGTGATTTTTCTGATGATTTCGAGCCGCGTGAAGATGAATTGATGAAGTGGCATATGTTGACTTAATAAGAATTTGTCCCCAAACGTTGCACTAGGTTATGCGGAAAATGTTTGTTTTGTTTTCCAGCACTGACAAAGTTAGATTTTTAAATAGAGAAAGTTAAACGGTAATAAGGAATTCTGCCATCATGAAAACCCCCTTTCCTCTAGTTTCACATGCAGTGAGAGTCATAATAAAACAGAAAAGTCAGATAAAGCTATTTCAGTCACCCTCATGAATTATAGAATTTTAACTAAGTAATGCTGAATGGGAAGACATTTATATTTGCCAGTGCGAAACTTCTGTTTCCCCCAAATTACTGATAAAATACAAATAAAAATAGATTGGATTAAATGTAGTGCTAATATGTAACGTAAAAACTGCTTTGCGCAGTTTTGGATTTTGAAAAGTGCATTTAATATTATCGCATGCTATATGCAACTCAATAATATTTTGTCACTTTGCACTTCTGTAACACTCTATATTTGCAATCACATAATAATGAAGAGAAAGCCGGATAAGTCAAATATTTCTGTGTAAAGGCAGTCTATTGCTTTCCCCAGAGGCAGGAATCAAATAATAGAATGCAAAAATGAGCTGAGGGCTCAATGCTGGTCTCTATGTGGTCGGGAAATGTGGCTTTTTATTGTGAACAGTTACAGTTTGAAATAATAATTCTTTTTCTTTTTTGCTGTTTTACTAGTTTGTCACTATCTTGGAAGGAGTCCTGGCAAAATTATCCAGATATGATGAAGGGACTTTGTTTTCTTCTTTTTTGTCGTTTACCGTAAGTAAAGATCTTCTTTCTTTCCTAGTTTTTGTTTCAGTCTAGGTTTAGGGTTGACTTTCAGGGGAGAGGTGCTGTTGTGTCATTTTGGCTTTGGTTTGTGTATATATGTTAATTGCAGTCAACTACCAATGTGTGATAATAACACTAGGAGAATACGCAGGACATTTCATAACGGCAGGTAACTCAAGCTCATTTCTATCTCGTTTGTGAATATACAGTATGTATGTATCTAGCTGTCCGTACACACGCGCACCTGTACCTCTCTATATGTGTGTATTCAAAGCTGTTGCCGGCCTGAGCCCAACTCAGCTTTCCCAGGCCGATCACTTAATGTTTCTGGGCTAGCAATTCCTCATCTGTAAATGAGGGAAATTAATTTTAGAGGTTGCAAACGGAGACTTGCAGGTCAGATGGAGCTTGCAAGGTGTTTCCTTTGGTCCTTCCTGCGTCAGGTACACTTTTCTTCACTGAGTTAGTTGCCCACGGTTAAAAATCAGGCGAATTCACAGAGAAGTTCGTATTCCAGGGACTTTATATAAAGTGGACGGTCGGCAGCACTGGGCCTGCATCTGTGCACAGCAACAGTGTGCTGCTGGGGCTGAGTCTCATCCAGTCAGCCCACCAACAGGCCAGACATGTGTTGGCCTGTTTACTGTAGCCCCCTCCTGGCTGTTTTGCTCATTCACGTACCTGTCTGGGCTTGGGGACACTTGAGTTTACAACCGCTGGAGCAGATGATCGAGACTGTATAGATTCCGAGAGGCTCTAATTCTGTGCCAGAATTGGGCCCCGGCATAGAAGTGAGTTAGATGGTGGGCGGAAGCCGGCCTAATTCTCTGTAGGTAAATGATCAGTGGAGATGGTCACTGTAAATAGGCTGCTTCGGGGGCCTGCTTCTCCCACCTTCCTGGTGCTGGGCAGACACTGAAGCTGCATGCTTTCTCCCCATTTCTGACAGCAAGGGTTCTTGCTGGCTCTGAGACCAGCTGTTTTCCTCTGACAATGCCATAGGAAAGGCAGTCAATTTAGGACCCACTACCTACGAGTTTTGAAACAGCCTTACTGCATGAAGAATCTCTTAGAAAGGCAGTGAATGCAGGACTGGGGCCTGGAACAGGGTAGGGAGCAGCACATCATTGTCTTTGGAATCCCACAAAACTGGGTTCAAATCCAATTTCTAATATTAACCAGATTTGTGATCTGGAGTAGGTGTCTCACCCTCTCTGAGCCTCAGTTTTATTTTGGTTTGGGTTTGGGGGAGGGGTGCCCTTGTGTCATTTTGGTTTTTGCTTGTGTGTGTGTGTGTGTGTGTGTGTGTGTTAATTGTGGTCGAATACCAATGTCATCCAGGAGTGGAGAGTAAAATAATGTCCCCCATAATGAGCTGTTGTGAGGAGAACAACATGAGTGAAAGAGCTTAGCATAGTCCTAGTGCATAGTAGGCTTCAATAAATGGCAGCTATTATTAATAAAAGATAACTAATATGATTACTACACGATGCAAACATACACGCACAGGAGTTCCTTCCAGATATACCCTACTTTGGTCTTTCCCTAGCCCATATGTTAGATTTCCTGGGATTTAAGGAAAATGTAGATAGAAAACATTTAAAACAATTTTTAGATAACATCCATGTATCTACGAGCCCTGCTGGTTTTCATATGCAGCTCTAAACTTTCCAGGTACAAGGACTGAACTCAGCCCCAGAGGGTGATGACACCAGACCCTGAATTTATTGGCGAAGGTGGGGTAGGAAGAGCATGCTGACAATAGGAATTCTATCTGATTTTACTCTGTAGAACCACCCATAATGTGTCACAGCTGAAAGGAAAGCTATCCAACCCACTCCTTTGACAAACAAAGAAACCAAGGTCCAGAGAGGGGGAGTGATTTGTCTAAGGTCACACAGCAATGGGCAGAGTAGGGACAGGAACCCAGGTCTTCTGCCAGCTTCCCCCCACCCCTGAACGGCTTCCTGAAGAGAGTGGGATTCAGCTGGCAATTGCCTGGCACTAGAAGGCAGATGGGCAAATGAGTGGGGAAGATTCATAAAGAAGGATTCAGGGCACGTGAGTGGGAAATATTAGATAATCTTTCATTCCTCAGTGAAGTCACGGAAATGGGGAAAGAGGCAGAATTAAATGCAACATTTCTGGAAAACGTTCCCTTGACACCCACAAAAAATATAACTTTCTTTGAGTCTTCATTTTGAGCAACGGTTTTGACTGCACTGGACTTGAACCAGTGAAAACTAGGAAAGGCCCTCTGCTCTTTATGGAGCAGAATTCAACCCACCAGGCGCCCCACCCTACTTACTGACTTACCAAGAGAACTAGTGAAAGTGGTCGAGTGGTAGCAGTAGCAAGGACATGGTACCAGGAGATTCTCGTGGGAGGGTGAGAAACCTAGTGTATCCTACGCGGGACTTTTCAAGCTGAAATTCTCATCCTCTCCACTCCCCTTTCTGAGACATTTTGCAGCCACACAGCATGCCTAGTGAAGTCCCCGTAACTGCAGAACGCTTCAGTGCCTGTTGCTGGGCCCGTAACTTCCCTTCCTTCGTGACACTTCTCCCACACACTTGGCCACCCCAAGGCCAAAAGCACCCACTTATCATTTGCAGCCTATGTTCTCATCTCCTGCTGGTATTCCAGTGTTGGAGAACACGAGCTGTGCTTCGAGGTGGCAGAGAATATCTCCACACGTGGATTCTGAGCTCCTGCCCAAATTTCAAAAGGGCCTTCGAAGACTTCCCGCAGCCCAGTTGTGTTAATTATCCCAGAGTGGAGTGGAGGTCAAAGGGTTGAGGAGAGGCACCAAGTATTGTGGAAAGAGACTTGAAATCAATCAGGAGAGAACCAGCTGTGAGTCCTGGGAGGCCGGACAAAGGCGCGGCGATAGTGCCGACACCCTGGCAGGATTTCCTTAACTCTGCTCCCATTTCTGATTCAATTCTTCAAGTATTACTGTGCACTTACCACGTCCCCACCTCAGCAGGGCTGCCAAGTATGAGCCATGTGCTCTGCCCCCCAGAAAGCTGACAAGTATCGACAAATATGCCACCCTTTCCCCCTCTTTCTCCCGCTGAGCGCCTCCTTTCCTGGGTGGGCTTGATTTCATGGTCCAAGCCAGACATTTTGGAAAACGTCTGCAGTGGCACAGAGCAGGCAGGAATATTTATTTCTCGTCTCCATCTGCATTGCTTCCTCTCTTGGAGAGGAGCTGGGGGGAGGAGGGAGGATGAGATGTGGCTTCTTCGTGCCAGCCCGAGAAGCGCCCAAGCGCACCCCTCCTCTCCTCCCTCCCCAGCCTCAGCAGCAGTAGCAGCCTAGGATTTATGGAGGCAGGCGCCTTTCGAACTTTTGAAAGATCAGCCCAGTTGGAAGTCACAATTAGCAACTATCCGCCCATTTCCCCTGACTGCAAGATGTGCTTTTGTGTGGGTTGTCTGCTTGGAAGCAGCCCTTGTCTTGTGGGTAGCTTCGCGCTGTTCTTTTAGGAGGCCAAGAAGGGGGACGAGCAGGTGCCCAGGTCCCTCTCCCAGCAAGCTAAATTCCTCTCCTTGGTCCTATCCAGGTGAAAACAAATAGCTGCTTCTGAAATCCTTTCGTTCTTTCGTTCATTCATTCACCCAACAAATGTTACAGAGCACTTATTATCATGTATTGTGCTAGGTGCTAGGAACACAGCAATGAGCAAGAGAGACATGCTGTCTGTCCTTTTAGAGCTTGCATTTAGGAATGGAGACAGACGATAAAGGAAAGAAAATTACAGAGTGGGGAAAGCACCAACAGGCCACAGACTGGAGCGAGCACAAGAGAGAAAGTGGAGGGTGGCCTCACTGCAGCTAGGATGGTCTTGGAAGGTCTGTCTGAGGAGGAGACACGTGACCTGAAACTAAGAGGAGTCAGCCACCGGTAAAGAGGAGAGGAGAATCTTCTGGACAGAACAGCAACTGCACTGGCCATGAGGCAGGAAAGCAGAAAGCATTTTTGTAGGATATTTTGAAAGTAACATGAACAGGATTTAGCGATTGAGTGGATGTTGGGGGTGGAGACTTGATTGGAAGGGGCAAAGGTGGAAGGCCCGAGAACCGTGCTGTATTGAAGAGCTCAGCTGCACTGAATGAGTCCTGAGAGTCCATGGGGTACAGCAAAAAAGACAGCCCGGAGTGGGGAGACCTGGCATGGGACCCCAGCTCTGCCCCTGACCAAGGAGCCGTGTGACCTGGAACACGAGACCACGTTTTGGCTTTTAATTCCCTTCAGTGTAATATGACGACAGTTATATTAGATGAATTCAGAAGTCTAAAATAGCTACAGCTCCTATTCTTTAAGCACTTGCTAAGTGCCTGGCACAGGGCTAACTGCTTTAAATATATTTTTCTCTTTGAATCCTCTGAACAATCCCATTCCAACAACGCTCTTCTGCAGATAATGAAACCAAGGCTCAGAGAGGGTAAGCCCTCCAGCTGGACCAGTGTATTCCCTCCCTCTAAACTCTGGAGCCTCCAAGGAGGAGTGAAGACGTAGGAGGAGCCCACCCCCACCTCTGGCAGACAGAACAATTACATCAAATCCTCTGAAGCCCCCTAGAATTCACCCAAGATCCCCCTATGAACCAAATCCATTTGAGATGGTCACACTATAACATAGAAGCCAGTCGGGGCAGGAAGCATGAGGCCCTTTTGAGGGCTGTCAGTGACCAAAACCCTACTGTATGTCCAGTCTCACAGGTCTCAAATTACCCTCGTTCACCCTTTTTTCCTTTTGCCAGCATGGTAATTGTTTTGCCCCTTAGAAATGAAACAAAGTAGACATGGTTCTTCCTGCTAGAATCCAGCGTAGATCAAACAGCAGCATCGAATGCTCTTATGCAGAGCTCTTGCTGTCACGCCAGAGAACAAGGCCACAGGCTTGGTCAAAAGCCGGAACTGGCTCAAGGGAATTCACTTCTGTCCCCAGAACATTTTGGTCATGAAGCGTTTCAAACTTTAGAGTGGGGTGAATGTTCATAGTAGTTTGTTAGTGTTATCTCTGATGATGTTCCATTTTGGCTTTGGCTTCAGGGAATGGCCAGCATGGGAGAGATGGCTGTTTATAGTGTGGGCTCGTGATGGTGGTGCAGACAGAGAGGTCTTGGTCCAATCTCAGAGGGTACCACCATCAAATTATCAGATGCTGAATTCATGAGATTCAAGTCAATTGGATTCTACATGTCAGAGTGGAGGTGCCAAGTGTGGTAGTAATAGCTGGTGTTTATTTAACACATACTCTGCATCAGGCACTGTGCTAAATGATTCACATGCATTTTATCATCTGATTCTCACAATCATCCTATGCATAGATACAATTATTATCCCCATTTTACAGATGGGGGAGGTTGAGTTATTTGTCCAAAGTTGCACAGGTACTAAAACCCCACCTTAGATTTACTGCTTTATCATCACAGAATGTTACTCCCCATAGAAGCTCAGAAACCCATAAATGAAGTCAATTAGTGACTCTTCTAGGAACCATCCACTGACTGATATCATTCCTAAGAGAAAGAATCATCTATTTTTCACGTCTTACCACCAAAATATTTTAGAAATAATTTACCCACCAGCCAATCGGTTTTGTAGTAAAACCGAAGGAATTGGACATCGAAAATCCCCCACATCCTTTGTCCTTTCCAGATAATCTTCAGTTTCGTGTTACTCCTTCATTCAAAACATATTTATTGAGTGCCTACTATGTTCGAGGCACTGGGGGCTTAGCAACAAATAAGAAGGACAATGGCTCCTATTGTATATTCCCATGTGGGAGAGAATATTCTCAACAAGTAATATACAAGGGTGACAGCTGTTCAGAGAGAGAGAGAAGTAGCTGATACAGTGGGACCATAGCCCAAAGGGACCCAAGCTTATCTGGGAGGCCATGAAGGAAATGACATTTGAGCTGAGATCTAACGGATAAGTAAAATTTCACCTGGTAAAGAAGAAAACAAAGAATGTTCCAAGGTACAAGGACTTGGAGGGAAAGGGAGGGTCTAGCACATTCTGGGAACTGGAAGTTCATTGTGACTCAGGGGAGACCAGAGCAGAAGGAAGAAAGTGACAGGGATAGGGTTAAGGAGCTGGTCAGCAGCCTGATCAGAAAGGAGCTTGCCCATGGCTATGGAATTTAGGGGTTTACACAGGGACATTATCAAAACTGATTCAGCTAGAGAAGCTAAGAGAGGTCACAGAGAGACCAGCTTCCTGCTACAAGCCAGTGGTGGATTTGCGGTCTTCTGATTTTGAAACCGGGAGCCACATTGGAAGGCAAGACTTACTCTGTCTAATGTATTTTGTTCACATGGACCAACAAAAACAACGTGCTCTGAAATGTTCAAGAACTGTAAAGCACTGACCTGCCGTGTCTTCTACCAACTTCTTTCATCAGCCGCTCCCCAACGTTTCAGAACCTGACATCCACCTTGAGGTCTATGACAGATAATTTTATCACCTAGTAGGACATCATCCTCGTTTCCAGTTCATGCCTTGAAAACACAGTTGACAATTAACATACCTGCTGTCCAGAGCAACTCTTCAGAAGCTTTTCAGAAGAAAAAAATAAGCATCTAAAGTTAACCATTTCCCTTAATATTCTTTGGGAGACAGATGAATATCATTCAAAGTGAACATAAGACAGACACAGTGTTTTCTTCAGGCTGTGAGGGGCTGAGCAACCGAGTCACAGAAACATCAGCTATGGCAGAAATACCTAATGAACGTGGATGTGGCTTCCAACAGAATATAATTGCTCTAAAATGAAAAGTCGGAGATTCTGACCTGACCTCTGAGCCACATGCAGTGGGAAGCTTATGAGCAGAAAGAGAGAAAGACATGATTGTGAAGCCCACACCAACCAAAATGTAGGCAAGTTACTGACCATTTGTGGGCCTCTGTTTTTCAACTGTAGAGTGGGAACGCTAATATCTGCTTCAGAGAGCTGAGGGGACAATTAGAAATAAAATGAGCCGTAGGCTTTGCATGACACTGGCATATTGTGGGTGCTCCACAAATAGCCATTCTTAACCTAACCTTCCACTTAAACTTGTAAGAAAGTTTTAATGACCCTAGAGCTTTTAACCAACCATTTTCTCACTCGTTCAGTTCTTGGCATAGCAATCATTTCTCCTAAGCAACCCAAACTATTATCCATAACAGGATCAACCAAAACTCACTTATGATTTCTATTTCAGCACATTCTTATATTCAAAAATTTGATTCATCAAAGATGTTTTCCATTGTTTCGTGTATTTTTAGCATTTAGTGTTTAATTTTAATTCTTCAAGAATTTTTCATCCATCCATGTTCTCTAGAATACCTATTAATCAAAATATTTACTTAGCCAGAATTGAATATTCCATTGTCCAAGCATATTTTGGGTTGAATCAGGTTTATTTCAGTATACATCTAGGTTACTTGTTTGTCAAGTTCTGTCCCTTACTAGAGTATAATGTGGGACAGATTAACTGACCTCTGACCTTAGTTTACTGACCTATAAAATGGGAATAATAATAAGACCTACATTATGTGGTATTATTAGAATTAGATGAGAAAATGTTATATACCTGGGATGGGGTAAGGATTCAATACTTGTTAGATATTGTTATCGTTGTGGTTGTTACTATGTTTATGTCACTGAATACTGAATATTAGAATCAGTTAATCAGCCACCGTATTTTAAATGACTGCTGTATGTAAATTATTGAGTAGATTTGGAAAGATTTTTTTTTTAAAAGATTTTATCTCTAATTTGGAAGTTACTCCCCAGAGTCCATTCAGCAGAAGGAACTTTTGAGATATTCTGGTCCAGTGTTTCAGTGATGTGCTGGAGTCTGCTCAGTTTCTACCTGCTGTTGAGAACCAATTCTCCACATCTCTTCCCATCTCCACATTTAATGATATCCCATTGGTAGCTTGAAATTGACTACGATCGAAGTATTTGCACCACGGAAATCACAAACACTACCAACCAGGGCGGCTGCTGCTGCTTTTTGAAAGCCTTTTACCAACATATCACTGAGTTTCCAGGCTTAGGCTATGTACCACACGGTACCTGAGGTGATGTTAGATGCTGCAAAAACTCAACATTAAATAACACCAATCACATGGTGAGAGGGTTCTTCCCTTTTTAATTTTATTTTCATCCTTATCCTTATATCAAGGAGAAAGTTTCCATTGAGTGCTTGTCTGTCTCTCACACTTCTCTAAAATTTCATGTCTTCACGTGTAACGAAGAGAGAAAGAGCGAGCAGGCAACCCTGTCTACCTAGAATGGAATGACTTTATTTTATTTATATTGCATTTATTTTTACCCTTGCCTTCTCTTATTGAGAGTAATATTGATTTTCCATTTATGGCAGTGATATAAAGTTTCCTTTTGTAATTAAGTATTTAAAAAGTGAGCCAATAAAGAATATTAAGTAAATAAGTCAGTATCGTACTGATGGCACATGGGCAATAGCCAAAATCAGGGAGGTGCTATTGATGCCGGAGGTTTGGGAAGTTGTGATACATTCTAACTGCCCCATTTTGCAGTTGTGTAAACTGAGACCAGAGAAGGAAAATGACTTGAACAGCTAGTTAGGTCACAGAACCCAGACTTCCTATTTCATCCATTTGTTTGTTTTCCTCACTCTTTATCTGAGATGAGGGAGAAAAAAGAAGAAGAAAAGAAACCTCTCCACTGTGTGGCAGACCTAGGCTGACTCTTGATAGACAAGTTGTCACTGGCAGCACTGATGTAAACAATCTGTACCCTCCAGTTCAGGCCGAGGCAGCTGCAAGGAGAAGGGGAGGCCCTCAGGGCTGTCAGGTGAGCCCTTCGTGGAGAAACATGACTATTCAGTAATGACAGTGCAGCCCTCGTTGACTCAGCACCAAGGCCATGCAGAAGCCAGAGACACGAGGAAGACGTGGCCCTTGCCTTCTTCAAGCTTGCATTCTATTGAGCTTTTTAGTGTTGAGAGATGTTCAAAAGGCAAAGCGAAACCCAAACATGCCAGAGGCGGGCAGAGGCCCCCACTTAGAATCAAAAATAAGCCTTCATGCCTTCTTGGAGGTTTTACAAATTTAAAACTTTCCAATTTGCGCTTCCGAGTTTCTCCTAAAGTGAGAGCATGCCACGTAAATAGACAGATGGAAAAGCAGTACAGCGTCGTTAAGAGGGCAAACCCTGGTGTCCAACACACCCATGGTCACATACCAGCTCCGTGATGCCGCCAGCTTTGGGTGTTTTAGGAAGTCGTTAAACCTCACTGAGGGAGTCGGGGAAACCTGTCTTTTGTGTCAGCTTGAAGCTCCTGGACTTGATTTATCTTATTTTACAGTTTGTAAGATTAAAGAGTAATGCCCATTTGACTTCAAACTTAATGTTTAAATTTGATAAATGTTTTCATCTCTATCTCAAAAAAAAAACCAACCAAACAAAACTCTCTGAGCCTCAGTTTCCTCATCAGTAAATGATGATAATCCTCATGCCCACCATTGTGAGGGTTAATGACTTAGAAATTGCTTAGCCTCATGCCAGGCAAATAATAAGCATGCAACCATAGTTAAGTCTTAGTAGCATTAAAAGGGTGGGTTTGAAGGAGCCTTTGAGCCTTGCAGGAATCCTCCCTGAGAATGAAGTGTTGAGACAGAAACGAGGAAAACTGGAAGGAAAAACAGGTCTCCTTCAATTGGGCATCTGTTCGGAAGCCCCAGGAGGGGAAGAGAGATGAGAACATACACTTCCTGGACCCAGTCTTGGAGCACAGTACCCTGAGCAACAGGAGATGCGAACAATTCTCCTCGTTAATGAGGATGCGGCTCCTAATCGGTGCATGGAACAGAATGCTTTTGCTTAATAGAGATCATTTCCCTGCCTCTTGCCCAACTCCCCAGCAGTGCCAGCAGCTCTTTGTTTAATGAAAGGTAGAGACTTTGAGTAGTGTGGTGGGATGGGCTGTAGGAGGTATTATTACCCTCATTACTATGATAATAGTTTAATCACAATCAATATTTATGGACATGCACAGAAGCCGTGCAATCAACCAGCAGCCCTGGAACTCAGGGTTGTCATGTTCTTGCCTATGGGCCCTTTCCAGGAAAGTCTGGGCTCTCTCCCACCTTCCCCCTGCCCCTCTGAAGCTCTAGAGTGGTCCTCAAGAGTCATTTCAGAATATCCATGATGGGTACATAGATAGTTATATGTGAGGTCCTGTTTGTGGTAATAGATGAATATCATCATAATATAACACTTTTTGTTTTTCAAAATACTTCCATAGTCATCGTCTGGATTTTATCTTCAGATTTTGGTAAATTATCTTGTGAAAAAGGTAGGGGAGTGTAGGGGCAGCATAAGACAATAGCAGATCCTTTGAAGTCAGACCCACTTGGGTTCAAATCGTAGCTCTACCACTTCTTAGCTGTGTCCCCTGGGGGAAGCAACTTAACCTTTCTGAGCCACAGTTCCTTCATTTGTAAAATGAGAAGACAAGTTCTTATAAGAATTGAATAAGATAGTGTAAAATAGGCATTCAATCATTGGTAAATGCATCTATATTTTTATATATGACCATGTATCAGGTGTTAAATATTTCTGTGTTGTCTATGAGAAAACTAAATAATTTCTTTTCCCAAAGTCACATAGCCACTGGTTGAGAGAGCAGGCGTGAGGGCCCAGACTTGGAATCAAGTATTCTCTTTTGATTATCTGAAATTTTTTTAACACTCGTTCCATTTGATGCTGGCAACTTATGCAAACCTTATTTTAAAACATTTCAATGCTTAACTCTTTTCTTTTGAACATGAACCAAATTTTGAAAGCCAGTGATCATTTTTCTGAGCAATGAACATCTGATGAGCTTCTCATAAAAAAGTTATGGTGTCACAATTTCCACATCTGTAAAAACAGCATTTATAAACTCGAGCCCTCTTAAAAAAAAAAAAAAGTGAGTGCCAATGTGCATCAATGTAGCATTTACAGGGTGCCTAGTGGGCACAGGGCTTCACAACTGGCCAGAAATCCCACTGATCTTTGGCAAGCAAAGAGGACATTTCAGCCCTCAAGTGACCAAGCTCTGAGAATCCATCATGCTGTCTATGATTCCAGACATACTTCAAGGTTTATGTTTTTCTCCATCCTCAGAAAGTGTTGGAAGGGGCTTTCACTGTAATTGTCAGTTGGCCTCAAGCAGGAGCCACTGAGGTTTGCTCAACTGCTCACCCGCACACACAGTCCCAGTACATCCACCCACTGGCACATTCTGTCTCCCCCAAGCAGTCAGTCCCCCAGTTGGCACTTACAATTTATTCATCTTCCCAAGATGCACTTAGAGTATCCAGATTATGTGTTGAGGGAGGTTTTTGCTAGGTTTTGCTTTTGCCATTTGTAGAGGACATGGCTCAGAACCCTGATGTCAGTCAAACAGAAACCTTGAAGAAGTTACGCAGGAGAAGGTCCATTCTTCCTGCAAAATGCTTTTCTGCGCTAGCATGTTGAAAATTCTATCACTTGTTTTGTTCTTTTTTTAATAGCCTTTTATGAAAGAAATATACATGGTTCAAAAATGAAATAGTACAGAGACATTCATAATAATTTTTTGAAAAGCAGCATTTGTCTGTCTACCCCTTTACACCCTGGATCTCTTACCCCAGAAGGGACCCTTTGAAACTATGTTTTTCTCTTCATAGCTCTAAGTACTGTTCTTATATTGCTGTTTCTTGATTTATCAACCTTAGAGATTCACTCCCTGTTGTAATCCACGGAGTTCTAGCCCACTTCACCATCTTCCACTTCCCCTCCCCGCCGTGACAGTTGTAACATTGTGACATTGTGTAGCATTATTGTTCCTCACGGCACCTTTATAACTTTAAGTAATGCCCGGCCACCTTGAGCTCTTGTTTCATCCACGAGTGGAGGCTATTGACACCCATGCCCTTGCCCTTCTCCTGCCTCCGCCTCCTCCAGTGGATCTCTTGTTCTAACTCGGAAATTGAATGACACATCTCTTCATTCTTATCATTTAAAAATGTAAGAACTGTACTTATGAATGTCTCTTGAGTCTATACTAGCACTGTCCGATAGAACTTTCTGCAATGATGGAAATATTCTATATCTGACCTGTCCAATCCAAAAGCCACGAGCCATGTGGCTCATGAGTACTTGAAATGTGGCTAGTACAACTAAAAAGTCAAGTTTTTAATTGTATTTTGTTTTAATTCACTTAAATTTAAGTAGCCACATATAGCTGTTGCATAGTGCAGTGCCAGACCAAGCTTAATACACAAGTCTGATTACCTAGGACAACCTGATTTTCCAGCAGAAATGATAATAATAGCTGACACACAGTTCTTACCTACTATGCCCTGGAAACTGTTCTAGAAACTTAATTAATAACCCAACAACTTTATGAAGAGTATTGTTATCCTCATTTTATAGATGAGGAAAGTGAGGCATGGAAAACTTCAGTCACTTGTCTAGTAAGTGGTAGAGCTAGAATTTGGCCCCATGAGATCCAACTCCAGAGTTTACGGTCTGAACCGCTTCCTTATACTGCCTCTAGTCCACATTAGAAATTCCCACATCTTTCTTCAGATACTTCCAATCTGCTGATCCATGATGTGGTCACGGCTTCTCCCATGTTATGGGCCTGAGCGATGCTTATCGTAATGGCTATTACACTTAGATGTAAACCCTGCCCATCCCATTTCTGCCACAAAAAGAGAGCATAAAAACTGGAGGCTGAGGGAAGGTATGGGCAGATGTAGGGACTCAGGGCAAATTAGCAGAGGGCTTACTGCCCAGTCACAGAAAGGCTGTCCCTTTGTCCGGGTGATTCCAGCAACAGTAGTATAGCAGCCAGCACGTACGGAGGGCTTCCATGTCCCTTCATTATGCCCCTTCATGTGTGTCATCTTCATTAATCTTCACAACAGCCTGAAGAGATACAGATGAGGAGGCTGCAATGAAAGGGCGCTGGGAATGTTAAATGAGGTGGTTCATGAGAAACACTGGAAACAGTGCCTAGCGTAGAGTAAATACTCAGCACATGCTCCCTGTTGCAGTCCTTTTGTCTCTGTGCCACGTCTACCCGCCGGGCCATGCTGCATTGTCTGGTACCTGTGTGAATGGTCTTTATTTCTCTCTAATGTTTTTTCCCTTTCTCTGTTACTATAGTTTTTCCTGGAGCCTCACTTCCAGAGCTCTTATTAATACTAAAATACTAATACCCTTTGTTTTATTGCTTGAGTATTTATAACCTTTTCAAGGTGCGGGAAGTGTTTCCATCCTTCATTCTTCCTAGAACAAACCTGCCTCATACACCACCCGAGAGTCACAGACATTTTTTTAATTCTGGAAGGAATCAAGAGAAAACAGGAAAACACTTAGCCCAGTGCCCTATTATAACACATAAGGATATGAGGTCAACCAACAAGTTAGGCAAGTAGCAGAAGTCAATCAACTAGTTAATGGTCAAATTAGGATTAGAAATTTGTGTTTTTGATTCTTCCCCGACCTCCACTCCACTGTCTCCCATTTAAGCATGTTCTAGTCCAGAGGGCAGAAAACTTCTTCCGGAAAGGACCAGTTGGTAAATATTTTTGACTTTGTAAGCCACATGGTCTCTGTCATAGCTATTCAACCTCTGCCCTTTCAGCATGAAAGCAGCTATCAACAAGATGTAAATGAATGAGCATGGCTGTGTTCCAATAAAACTTTATTTACGTACGGACACTGAAATGTCCATTTCCTGTAATTTTCACATCAGGAAATATTATTCTTCTTTTCATTTTCTTTCAGCCACTTAAAATTGTGAAATTATTCTTAGCTCGTGGGCCATACAAAAACAGGCAGCAGGTTAGAATTGGCCCACAGACCATAGTTTACCAACCTTTGTTCTAGTCTGTTAACTATTGATGGGAACATACTTGGTACAGTCGACTCCCAGCTAACCACAAGTGAATTAAACACTAGTAATAATATTAGCTAATGCTTATTGAGCTCTTACTACATACCAGGCACTGTGTTGAGCACTTGATATGATATCCACCTGTTCAGCCTCAGAAGAACCCTCTGAAGAAGATTCTGTTGCTGTCCTCATTTTGCACATGAGATTATAGAAGCTGTGGGAGGTTCAATAATTTTTCCCAAGGTCATTCAACTAGTAAGTGACAGAGCATAATTCAAATCAAGAGCCGTCTGACCCAAAGACACAATACCTCCCTCAAAGTAGGCTCCCCTTCTCCCAGATCCCCAGTGATCAGTAGGTAAGAAATAGCATTAGGATGACACATCATTTTCAGCATGTCAACAATTTGATGTCATGAAAGAACTCTGCACTTTATAACCAGATTTGGCTTGTACTCTAGTTCCACCACTTGCTGGTTCACCCCTTGAGAGTTGCTTAAGCTCTCTGAGCCTCGGCATCCTCTTCTGTGAAGCGGGGCTGGTGAAATGAGCCTTCCTAGGTTCTACAGTGATGAGTAATTGAACTAATTATACATAAGGTGTTAGCACAGTACCTCATTCAATAAATATCATTAAGGATCAGGTGAAAATCAGGTTGCTTGTTAATGTTTTTATAGCCGAGAGACCCAGGACTACCCAAATCCTGTCCTAGAATATTAAGGAACCATCAGGGACCTCCCCACCCTCCCCACAGTGTCCTCCAGGGAAATGCATGCAATGGAAAACATTAGGAGAATATGAGACAAACTAGCGCCTTATTGAATGTTTTGGTTACCTATTGCTGCATAACAAACTATGGCAAAATTAGTGGCTTAAACAATCATTTTATTTTGCCCACAATTTTGTGGGTCAGGAATGTGGGAAGAGCTCATCTAGGAGATTCTTTGGTTCCACGTGGCTGACTGTGGTCACTCACTTAGCTGCATTCAGCAGGTGGCTGAGCTGGGCTGGGGCTGGATGTCTGATAAATTGATGTGTCTCCATGTGGCTTCTTTCTCCTTATGTGGGGTCTCATTCTACTGATCTTCTCCACGTGGTTTGGGCTTCTTGCAGCATGGTAGTCTCAGGGTAGTCACACTTACAGGGCAGCTGGCTTTCAAGACTGAGCAAGTGGAAGCTGCTAGCCCTTTTCAAGACTAGGCTCAGGACTGGCATGGCATGCTCTCCATCATATTCTTTTGGTCAAAGAAGTCACAGACCAGCCTACACTCAAGGGGGATGGAGGAATAAACTCTACTTCTCAATGAGGGAGTGGCATGCCCATGCAGGGAGCAAAACAATTGATGGCAAGCATCTCTGGAAACAAGCTACCAAATTGTGAACTGGGTTTGGGGCCCACATTCCAATGCAGAGAACTCTACAGTGTTATACTGTACAGTCCAGGGATCTCTTTCTAAGAGGTTAGGTCCGAAAAGTCAGGGAGAAATAGAATCAGAGAGAGGATCTAGACCACAACCTGGCACAGGGCCAGCCAAGAAGAGAAGAAGTAAGATGACCAGACCTCTCACTGCAGAATAAGTCACACGCTGTCACCTGAAGTATTCTAACCATGAAACAGAAGCACCGTACTTAAGTGTGAGGATATTTGAGGTTTGATGAGCCCACCCACTAGCAAGCATAGCCCAACCAGTGCCCTGGAACAAGACCAATCAAATCAGCCGCTTCGGAAGTGGAAGGAAGAGAGAGTGTAAAAATAATAGCCAACACTTATTGAAAACATACTGTGTGCCAGGCCCTGTGCAAAGGGTTTCACGTACTTTAACTCACTTAATCCTGAACATGCACTAAATGAATTAATCCAGGTCAAATGCTTAGAATGGTTTCCTGCACATCTGTCTTTATTATTAATCCATACAACTACCCCGTGAGGAGGTATTATTGTCCTTATCTCTATTTTCCACGGAAGAAGCTAATGCTTAGAGAGATTAATTACCTGGCCCACAGCTGGTGTGTGATAGAACCAGATGCCAGCCCAGGCGTCTGACTCTTGACCCCAAGCTCTTACCTCTACACTGTACTGCCCGTGATGTAGAGAAACAAGACATCTCTTAAGCTCTTCTCGTAGAGGCAACAAACACCAGTTCCTTTTGAATTGATAGTGCCTGGCTGCACTTTTCTTAAATATCCCTTTAAGAGTTTTATAACTTAGAAACCAACTTCAGGAAAGCACTAGAAACCTCTACCTTGGGTACTCTACCTTGAGTAAAGAGTTCCATACTCAGAAATTCATTCATTCAACACATTTTTATTGAGCCCCTACTATACACCAGGCAGTATAGATACTGAGGAGAGAGAGAGAAGTTATATCATTCCTTAGGACCTACATTCTAGATGTGAGGATGGTGACAGATGATGAAATTCAACTAATAGAGATAAAATTATTTTATGGATAGTAGTAGCACTAATTATCATTTTTACATACTAAACTGTCTCAAATCTCAAAAAAAAAATCCAGATCTCTAAGATGGATAAGGGTTAGAGAAGTGCATAAAGGAACAAAATAGCATCGTTATCCTTACAGTAGAAATTTCAAAAGCCAAACATGGAAGTAAATTTTGCTGACCCCTTGAAATGGTGGTGTGGTCGGCGGTTTCTAGGCAAAGGCAGAGAAATCAGCTCGGAGCTCTTGTGAAGTCAAAGAGGCAGGGGTGGAGTCAGCTCGTGCAGAGAATCAATCGTTTCCTTGGTTGGTTTCTTTTTAGGAGACCATGGGGAGAAAGGAAGACTCAGGCAGTCACTAATGCACTGGTATCTGTTCAGATTTCTTTTTTCTTCCATCTTTGAGTCTTACCCACCAGATTTCTGTTTGCAAAAAGGGCTTAATCCACTTTTTTTTTTTGTCTGTGCATTGATTTAATAGTAGCAAACCCTGAGGTCCTCGTGGTCTGCACCTGGGTTGCTTTTTCCCCTAATGAAGCAAGAGAAGTGGTTTAAGCCCCCGCCGTGCTCCCTATCAAAGCTACACAATGATTAACGCAGGTCCCCTTATTAGGACCAGGCAGAAGAAAATCCCTTAGTCATCAGCATTGTGAAATCCCGGAATGGTGAGTGTTCAATGAAAAGATTACCTTGGGCACCTGAAAAATAATGGAAGAGCTCAACAGAGAAACCATTAAGCCTGTCGACGCTCACTAAGTCAGGTGGAGGGTCGAGGTAATTAGCTGGGACATTCAGGCCAGAGAAACTGTTTTGGACCTTCTGCCCTGACTGAGTCAGTGCAGATAATTATTCAAATCTCTCGTACCTTTTTCCTGGAGAAGCCGTTTCAGGTTGTGTCTACACACAAAAGAAAACAAGACTTAAATATGACTGGTCATTCAAAGTGGTTTGATAGGTGGTTAGTTTTTTTAAAACTGAATAATAGGCAGCTTAGGGGATGTGCGGTCTAAAGTTGTAACTTATTAGCTGTGTGACTTTAAGCCAAATTGCTTTATCTCTCATAGCCTCAGTTTCTTCAACTGTAAAATAGGAATATTAATAGTACCACCTCCAAAGGCTTTGTGAGAACTAAATGTAATAAAGGCAGTATTCCTAACTTGTCACCTGGCAAGGAGTGATCTCTCCAGAAATGTTACTTACAGTTACAAATTGTTGAATGGACGTGACTCCTTCCGAGTATTTGGACTCATTCTGTGTATTTAGACATCATCTAAGAAAGGGGCCAGGAATCAAGGAGCAAATGCCTTCATCTACAGCCCCTAATATGGCACCTCATACATAATAAGCGTTCTCTGCTTCGGGCAGAGAAACTGTGAAAACATGAAGAAGTTGCTCACTGAAAGCTTGTCTCTCTCCCTTCATCCTCGGTCTCCATCAGCCTCTCCTATTTTGTGTCTCTTTTTCTAACCTCCTTTCCCAGAATTGGCTCTGTCTGGGAGGTTGAGTAGAGAGGCTCACGGATACTGCTAGAGAAGGAGTGTTCTTTGTCCCATGAGAGGGACGGTCAGAATGCAAGGATTCTCAGGAAGTGAAGTCACAGTTTTTGCCTCTCCCTTGAGAGCAGATAGTCCCTGCTTAGAAAGGGTGCCAGACTAGGTGTCTGGGGCAAACCCCTTCCCTCACCCTCGTCTCCTGTGCCCCAGGGCACCATGGCTTGGTCCCAGAGAGTAGTAGGTATGTTTTATTGAATATAACTGAGCACACTGGCCTGGGGAATTGCCCTCTCACTCATGCCTAACTCAGCCATCCTGAGTTAGGGAACAGAGGTCTTTGCTGCCTGCCTCAGTGTTTGAGGGTGATTTCTCCAGTGTGTAGGGTGTTTGCAGAATTGGAAGAAAGTGCATGAGACTGAGAATCACCTCAAATACCTGCTGGTAACCTGGGGAGATTCCAGCATCCTTTTTATGGCAAGAAATCGCCTGTGGGCTAGAAGTGGGAAGTAAAACTGACTGCCATCAGGATGAGGAGCGTGTATTTTATCTCTATCAAGTAGCCAATATTTCTAGTAATCGATAAGAACAGGTACCTTTAGTATCTTTTACCATGGGCCCAGCACTGTTCTGCACATTCTGTGGATTACCACATTCAGTCCTCACAGTATCCCTTTGAATAACATTTTTATTGTCCCATTTGCAGAAAAGTTAAGTAACTTGCTCAAAGTCACCAAGCTAGAAAATGGGCAAAGCCAGACTTCTAACTCCGTCAATCCTGAGCCCATCCTCTTAGCCACTTCACAAGGAAGATGTCTTTTAAAGTTAAAAAGAAAAGAAAGTTACATAGATACACTTTTGAGAACTATTGATGGTAAAAAATACGTAATGACAAAATTCTATAAAATAGGTAGTACTTTTAAAGAAATTTTTTTTATTCATCAAAACAACATCTACATATAATGGAAAATAGTCTTGTGTATGTTGTAAGGCCTGTTGTTTATTTGATCTAGAGACAGTGCCTGGTGTGCTCTTGGATATTCTGGCCCTTGGCAATAATTCCAAAGCCCTAGTGAGTTGGGAGGATCTGGTCCTTCCACTTTACTTAGAGTACAGCTAGCAAAAAGACATATTCTTATGAATGCTTGAAAGGAATGTGATGCTTAAAGGTAACACTGTTGGCATTAGGGAGGAAAGGATTCAGGGACTAGAGTTCTGACCCTGGCTTTGCAAGTTTATTCACTCTGCTGTATCTCAACATGTCTACTATGAAAAATGGAACCAGTGACAGCTTCCCACCTCTTAAGGAAACTAGAATCCGAGAACAAGAAGCAGCCTTGGAGGTCGCCTGTCCCATGTGGAAAGGCTCACGTCCAGAGCATCCTACATAGCCTCTGCTTGAGCCACACCAGCGAGGAGGTCTCAACCACCAGAGATGGCCAGTGCCTACCTGGACTCAGATTACTGTTTGGACCTTCTTCTGGGGCCCTGTTATTTTACTCATTCATCTTTATTCCATGCTCTAGAACCACCATGAAAAAGTCCAATCTTCCTACATTGAAGCTCCTTTATTAACTATATGAAGATTGTCCTTTTCTTTGCCATTAGCCCTTCCTCTTCCAGGCAAGATATCTCTGTCTTCACTTTCCTTGTAGAAGACACTTCCAGACTCCCCTGTATCCTCACTGTCAACATCCTTCTTAAAGTTCAATGGCCAGAACCAAAAATGGTACACCACATGTTTCTAAATACTAATAGGACTGCAGTTTACTCTGAGCTTTTTTTTCCTGTTATTATGAGATGGGAGGAAGATCAATAAGACTAAGTGCAAGTCAGCAGTTCACAGATAAAGAAACAAGCCTAACAAACTGAAGGCTGGTGCATGTAGGACAGTGGATGGTTTTCATTCATGACACAGAGCTTATCTCATCTTCCCAAATTGCCTTGAAAGGAATAGAACTTGATTGGTGTCATTCTCCAAATTGGAACTGCATGTTAGTGGTAAATGGAGAGTAGGCGTGTTTAAAGGTTGATCATTTCAGCTGTAGCAAAACTTCTACCAACTGCCAAGCACTAACTCTACAGAGCAAAGGAGGCAATTTCTAGCTGAGAAGAATTATTTTGCCAGCACTTGCTCTGACCACTGATGCTTGAATTCCTCATACTTTCCATTATTGGTGAGGAGATCAGGAGTTCAAAAGGAAAAATATGGGCTCAGGATACCTACATGTGAGTCCTGGCTTCTCTGCCTTTTGGCTCAGAACATGATCAAATAAATTCTTAAATTCTATGCGTTGTGATGTTCCAACTATAAGTAGATACAATCAATAGCTCCCATTTTGCAGGGTGGCTGAAAGAAGAAACTGTACATGAAAGTGCTTTGCAAAGTGAAAAAAGTCATACAAATGTTAGGTATTATTCTAAGTGTAGGAGACTTGAAAGAAAGGAAAGACTTTCTTGCCCAAACTAAATTCTAGAACAGGAATGGAGAAGAAAGATTTCAGGTTGGGAATCATTTAGCAGAAATGTTAATTGCACAAAATCTGGAAAGTTTTCTTCTATCCCTTTGATGGCCCAGAGTAGTTTCCTTTGCCCACCAGCCTTTGCAGGTGGTCAGCTCTATGTGCAACTATGCTGGCTTTCAGACTAACTCATGCAATGGCTTCTCAAACTGGTCATTCCTCTGCTTATTCCTCAACCATCCTGAAGCCAGCACTGGGCACTGGCTTGATTTCCTTCTACAACTTTTCCCTGAGGGCCTTTTCTAAGCCAGGTACCAAGTGAGTCACTGAGGAGACAGCCATGAACAAGTTCAGTGGGAGACAGACATTGCAAAAAAATTACTGAATTGCAATTGCAATCAGTGCTGCAAAGAAAAAAATGTAGGGTTCTAAGAGAATCTGTAACAGGTGAATCTAGGAATCATTTTGGGTGCTGGCAATGATTCCAGAAGATAGAATGCATTACCCTCTCAATAATTAATCAATGTGTGTTCAGCCCTTTAAAATTTGTGAATCATTTTCTCATGTTTTCACTTGATCAGGCTCTCAGCCCTGTAAAGTACACAGTATTGTCACCCTCTTTTAGAAATCTAGAAACCAATGCTAAGGAACTTGAAGTGATTATCCTAGGGTCAACTAGTTGTGTCACTTACAGAATTTCTGACTCTGTCTCCTGGATTCTTTCCACCCCACCCTATTGGTTCACTGGCTTCTCTCCCTTGAGAACTGACATTTTGATAGGTGCCTTTGAGAAAAGAGCAATAGGGAAAAACACTCCCCTGAACACTTTCCTGGGAGACATGTGGGTAGAGGTTGTGATTCCCAATATTGGCCTCAGCCAAATGGCAAGAGGAAGCCCACCTGAGATGTGAAAACACATCCTAACTGCTTTGTGTGCATCGCAGTCTTTGTAGTTGCCAACAAATGGGAACTCCTCTCTGACCCCAAATGTGGCCCCTCTGTCTTGCCTGTGGCTAGAGGAACCTGTGTGACCTGAGTCAAAATGAAACACATAGAATAGCAGATGTGCTCCCATAGGTCTTATTCCTTGAACCCAGCTGTTCATTGACTTCTTACAGCACCCAGAGTCCACTCAGATTTACTTATGAATTTATCACCTTAGCTACCATTTGTTCCATGCTTATTATGTCCCAGGACTTGATGCACATTCACCCTTATGTCAAACTCCTGAAGTAAGCACTATTAGTATCTCCATTTCACAAATTAGACAACTAAAGCTCAGAGAGATGAAGTAACCTGCCCAAGGTCACCCAGCTTGTATGTTGTAGAGTCAGAATTTGAATCCAAGTCTCACTCAAATTCCACACTCTCGAACACTATACTCTACCACAATCCATCTCCAAAAACTGAAAATAGCTTCATAACCACTTCCTGCACTTCCCTTCTGGGTATTTTATTATTTAAAACCAGGTGACACAACAGCAGCCTTGGGATAGTTCTGAAAGCCTCTGGTACCCTCCCAACTCCCACCCACAGACACCTATCTCCCTCTGAGTTAAGGATGCCCATCCCTCCTCTTGAAGAGCCTGAAACTGAGAACTGAAGATGCCATTAGGACAAACCTACAGCCATATTACACAAAGACCCAAAGTCCAAGAAGTGACAGCAGCCTCAGTTTCTTTTCTGGGCTGGTGAGCCCTCCACTAGTCAGTTTGGGTTTAGCTACGGTCATTTTCCTCCCTTTTCAAGACAGGGAGGAAAATGCACATCTTCCACACAGAAGCAGAATCTCAGTCAGTAAAACCTCACTTGCTTGCTTTCTTCTCTGTTCTTTCTTTTCTCCCTCCCTCCCTCCCTCCTCTCTCTCTCTCTTTCTCTCCAAAGCAGTGCTATGGCTTGGGGAAAAAATAGCAAAACAGATTTTATTTTTTAGTACCTTTCTATGTTTCCTGGTCAGCTCCATGTGCCAGCATATTGTTCTAACTCTGCTAGTGCTACAGCATTGAGCTGTGAACAATTAAACATAAACACCAGCCTCACTGCCATCCTCTTCTTCCCTCCTTAGGTGAAGGCAGCTTCCAAATATGTGGATGTACCCGTGAGTATTTGAAAATTGTTTCTGTGGGGTTTTTTTGCTTCCATGAAAATTCTGAGGGTGCTGTTTTCATTAGTTGCTGTTCAATTGTATATTCCTGACTTTAATCACCAGAAAAGGGAAGCCAAGACTATTTCGTGGTAAAGTTTTGTTGAGATGAGAAGAGGGTATGGCTTCTTTCATCAGGAAGAGAGATCCTGTTTGAGGGTAAACCCGGTTCACTTTCATTTTCCTTGGTTTCGCTGGTATGTTTCATTGTTATCTTTCTGCTCACCTCGCCTCCAGCATGCACACCTTGGGAGTAGCTCGGTGAGCTGGAAATTTGCACAAGGGTGCCAGTATTTTTTAAAAACAAATAAATTCTGAATTTGTTCATTTTGGGGTCAATTCTGCAATTGTTTTAAGGAAACCTTACAAAACTGCTTATAATTAGTGCAGACCTCATTAATGAAGAGAGCTCTCAAAGTTCACAGATAAAGCCCTCGAAGTTGCCCAAAATTTACATTTAAATTGAGGTTAAGGACTACACATGAATGCTAGAGTGTGGGATTACCTGTGATAAACCAGGATACATTTATAGACAGACTTTGCCCTGCCTATTAGCAAAATAAAATTGGAGAGATTTAAATATATTCCAATAAAGGGGAAAAGAAAATGATTCTGTTTCTCCATTTCTAACAAAAGAGGTATGAGTCTATTATAAAATATTAAATTTAGAGAGCTTATCTCAACAGCCACCAAGGGTCTTGTACTGAACGTTTCTCATTCTGAACGTGGTTAAGTACCCTCCTTGTTCAAATACTTATTTGTTAAAATTTGTTTTTTTCTAAAAGGATTTATATTAACATTTAAATTCATTTCCCCAGGAAGCTAAGTGTGTAATGGTTTATTGGCTTATTTCTCAAAGGATGGCAAAATGGAAAATTGGAGTGAATTTAGCATTAGCATATATTTTGTTTGTTTAATGAGAGAATGTACAATCAATAATTGTGCTTTGAATTTATATAATACTTCTCATCGAGGGACCTCAGACTCCTTCACGTAGATAGTGCTTATAATGGAGAAGAGAAAAAACTCACATAATGCAGCAAGGAGAGAAGTTAAGTAATTTATTTTTCCAACCCCCAAAGTATAAACTTTCAGTTCACAGGGAACAAACTACTCAAATTCTCTGGGCCTGTTTCTCCCTCCTTAAAATAGAGACAATAATACCCAAGTCATGGGTTTGCCATGCAGATTAAATGGCACACATATATGGAACATTCCTCACCATATCTGGCACTCACTGGACATTTCAGAGGCAGGAGCAGGGCACAGTGGGGAGAGAGGTGACACCCACACTCTATGGCACAAGAGGGGAGGGGGATGAATTTGCTGACATCTGCCCTGGCCTGCACTGGTCTTCAACAGTAAGAGAAATTGAAATTTGAGGCTCCCAACCCAAAGATCTGGTGGCTGAGGTCTGTTTTCTATAGATCTCAAAGCAGAGGGGAGAGCTCACCAGCAAGGCTGGAACAGGTGACTGGTAGGCAAGACCCAAATATCTGGAGAAATTTCATCTGGCAATTGGCATTGGGGGGAGGTCAAAAAGTCAAATATGGGCAATTTCATGTGGTTCAACCTAATTTCTGCAAGCCAGGTTTAGATTTATTGTAAAGATGAGGAAAAAAATGGACTCTACATCAACATGAAAGGTACCCTGATCTGTAGTCATTGCATGTTTATGGATGAATTCTGCTGTATCAGAAGCCTTTCTCAGCTCTGAGAGAACAAAAATGAATTAGCAGAGTTTCTACCCTCTAGGGAGGCAGAAGAAAAAGATGCAGTAGGTCCCAAAATGTGGTACAGTTACCACTGATGATATACAATATGATAAGCCAAACCTTATATAGCACTCACTATGTGCCAGTCACTGTTCTAAGCACTTTACATTTAATCTTCACGACAACTCCGCTTTAAAGGTGAGGAAACTGAGGCACGGAGAGGTTAACTTGCTCAGGGTCCTACAGTTGGTAAGTGGCCGAGCTGAGATTTAAACCAACGCTCTTAAACACTCTGCCATCTGCAAGATGATTTTAGTTAGTACATAGACAAACATCTTTGTTTGGGTAATTGAGTAATTATTATGGTAAGTATTAGAAAAAATATGAGTAGTCCATCAAACCCATGATTTCACCAATTATTATGGCTTAGGACAAAGCTAAACTTTAAAATTAAGTTGATTAAAGTAGATTTTTTATAGCAAATAATATTATAGTAATATTATAATAGAGGTTTTAGTAAATATATTTTAGAAAATAATAGTGCATAATACACATATGTGCTATATGTACCTTGTTTACATATAATAATAGTAATCATTTACTTCTCGAAACAACCCTGTGAGGGGGTAATATGATCATCCTGTTTCACAGCTGAGGAAACTGAGGCACAGGGAGGTTAAGTAGCATGCCCAAGGTCACCTGGTGAGTAAGCAGGAGTGAAAAGTGCTAGCAGTTTGACTATATAGAGCTTGCTGGCTCACAACAGTCACTTGTGTGACTTTCTTTCCAACTCTGCCTTCAGTGGGGGCACATTGGTAGCTCAAACACAGCCATGGAGGGAGCGTTTACACCATGGAAATGGGCAAGCACTACAAATCAAGGTTTTTTGTTTTGTTTTGCTGTCTGTGCTTTTTGTTTTGAAGAGCCAGTTTACCAGCACAGCAGGAACTATCACCTATTAGATCAGAGGTCCCCAAACCAGAATGAGTAGCGGTAACACTTGACAAGGTTTTTTGGGTTGTTTTTTTAAATAGAGATTTCCAGCCCCTTGCCTCCAGAGATTCTAATTCAGTAGTTCTGGAGTGGAGCCTGGAAATCTCTTTCTAAAAAGCTCTCTATGTAATTCTGATAGGTAGTGCAAGTTTGGGAACCAATGGACTAAATCAGTGATTCGAGACCTTGGCTACCTGTTGGAAACACCTGCGGAGCTTTTATAAGAATTAGTGCCAGCTTGCTTGTCAAATTGGAACAGAATCTCTGGGGTGTGGGGCCTAGGCATCAGCATTTTAAAGCTCCCAGGATCCTTCCTATTTGCAGCCAGGTTTAAGAACCATTGGATAAAATCATCTTTCAAGTTGTTTCTACGCTGAAGACTCTGAGTTCATCTGTGTTGCCCTGTGAGGTTTTTGGCATACAGTTTATTGGTTTAGTTCCCTGTGGGGACTAGTAGTTAGTTACCTTAGAGATTTGTCTCTTAATTATCCACACTAATGGAGAGCAGTGCTGTTACCAGTCATTCAGAACATTGCATAATCCCCAAAGCGTATCTCTCTCTTAGATGTAGTATTCAACTCTTTGGTATATGTAGCAGATTTGCATCCCTAATTAGGGCTTGCTTAGGATACTGACAATTTAAATTTGTCTTCTTCAAGCTTGGCAGTACCCTGGTAGGAGCAACCTGTGATTAAAATGTCCCGTTTTTCCCAAGCCACAGAGTGGCCCCTTCACAAATTTTCTTCTACACGTGGATGGAGTTAACTATGCAGAGATTTATTTATTTGTTGTTTGTTTAATATGCTTCTAAAATCTACATCGTATTCCATCAGTCTGCCCAAGCCATGTTTAAAATAAACAATGTAATTGTGAGATATTAAAACAATCACCTAGAGTCCTTTCCACTGTGTGTAGATGGCAATGTGGTATAAAGCCTAATTTGTCTAATAGAACCAGTCATTTAGCCAAGAATATTTTCCGTGTATAACTGCAAGTTAGGTAGTTTGTCTGCGAACAGTCTTTATTTTAACCATTTTGGTTGGAAATCTTCTTAGACTGCGTTACACATCCTTCGCTGCCTGTTTAAATAGGGAACTGACCGTACTGTAACCATTTCCGGATAACTGAGGATCACCATTGTGACTGTCTTTCCCCAGGGGCCACATAGCAACCCCTCTCCCCGGGGCCTCCTGAGGCCTAGAGCCAGTTTGCCTCTTCCCTTGATAGTCCCAGGCTGCAGCGGTCAGCTGGTCTACATGTCTGGTCCTACAATCTGGCATCCGTCCCCTGAAGCGCAGGGCATCAGAAGTGATGGCGATCTTTTATCAGTACGCCTGTTCGAGCAAGTCCCTACTTCCCCTTCCTGGTCCATCAAAGGATGGAAAGCAAACGTGTTGGATTTGGATGTAAAGCTGGTTAAAAAGAAAGACAGTTGTGAGTCGGGGCCTGAGGGCTCTATTGTGAGAAAACTGTGCACATTTTCATGCAGAGACTTTGTCTTATTTTGATGTTGGTTTCCCTGAAGCCTCTTTTTTCTTGTTGGTTCCAAAGTAAATTCCAAAGGAAGGTAAGGCTATGAAGTAATATAACATTGGGAGTGGGGGGTGGGGGGATCACAGTGGCCCATGTTTGTATAGCAATTTATGCTTTTAAGGTGTTTTAGCATACATTATTTTAGCTGACGATCATAACAATCCTTGAAGGTAAGTAGGGGAGCTATTATTAATCCCATTTTACAGACGGTGTGACTAAGGCCCAAAGATATTTAAATGATTTTCACAAGTTCCAATTTGTGAGGGATCCAATAAAAACCCATGTGGTGTGACTAAAGAGCTTAAAAAGGAGGTGGGTCAGGGGCTTATTCATTCATGGATTTGTCCATTCAACAAATCTTTACTGGCACCTATTACGTGCCAGGCATCATTCTGTGTGCTGAGGATACAATAGAAAATAGATCAAGTCGAGTCCCTGTATTTGTGGAGCTTATGCTCTAGTGGAAGAAGACAGACAAAAAATAAACAAATAAATATAAAGTTCAGTGTCAGATATTGGTAAGTGCTACGAAGAAAAGTAAAACAGTCAAAAGATAGAGAATCATGGAATTTTTTCACTACCTGGATGAGATGAACCACACTGATATATTCTTTTTAATGAAAGTTTTTAAAAATTAAATTAAATGCCCCCTTGAGGACAGCAAACTTAGTGGAAAGAGGAGTGGTGAAAGTAACCATTATTGTGGATCACCATTTCTAACATTGCTGATTACTAATAGGCCTGCTGAATTTGGCTTTGAATCTCAGCTCTAAGATGGCTGCATGTGTCCAGGAAAAGGCTGTGTCCACCACAAACATCACCAGGGAAGAAATGGAAACAATAATAATAAGTTTCTCGCGTCCCCCAGGTAGGGCTCCCATCCCTCCTGAGAATACCCTTTGATGTGCAGCTGCCAAAGGGAGAGAAGGAGAGAGGTGCCAGTTTAGAACTGATAGCTATCACTTACATCTCATTGGAGAAACTCCATTGTTTCATATCATAAAACTGCAACAATTATAGGACCATCACCGAACCTGCTCAATCCATTTGCTGAAAATTGCTTGAAAGTGTAACAGTTGACTACTGTGGCTTTGAGTTGTCCTCATTGTTTTTCAAATTAATACCTTGTCATTGTTTCAGCAGGTGTTAAGAAATGTTACTAGCATCCCAGGGGCCAAGCATTGGCCCTTTGCTTGATAATTGTTTGCTTTGTATCAAGAAAAAAAAAAAATACAGTCCTACTGTTTCCAAACCTTCCTCATTTTCACCCTGGAAATTACACAGAAGTGTTAACTAACTTCAATTTGCAGTGCATGACAGTCACGTCTTGTAGAGAAATGATACTTTGTGATCTAAGGTAAATCACAGTAATGAAAACTAATCTTTTCAGTTATTAGCAAACATACATATCTACTGCGGAAATTTAAGGGGTTTGTGGCAGCTCTCCTAATGACCCACATTATAGTGTTTTAATTGGTTTCTTTGGATATAACTTTGATTGCGACATCTCAAGCAGTGTACATTCTGAGTTTCTTTTTTTTATTTTCTTACAATAAATCATTTCCTAACTACTGGATGAACCACCTGCTTACCTTTCCAGAAAATTTAATTTATTTAAAAATCAAATCCTTTCCCTTCTCCCGATTTTTTAATCCTGGGCTACAAGGCTGGGAAGCAAAGAGACAAATGGTTGAACGTCTCCTCTGAGTAAACCGATTAGGAAATACTACATACTCAGGTTAAACAAACCAAAAAAATGTGACTTGGGTAAGAGGGTGTGTAGATTGAAATATGATTTCTTTACTTAGCACTTTCTCTATTTTTTAAAGAGGAAAAGGGGATCTGGGAAGGCTGTCACCTTCCTAATGTTATATTAAGGACAGACTATGGAAGACAGGGTATGTTTGAATATTCTTAAATGGGGGTTTCAATCCAAAGAAAAGCCAGAAAATGTCAGTGAGTTATCCAGTGAAGATTTATCCATTAGAATATCTTTGCTGGAAAAACAAATTAATACTAGAAAAAATATCTATAACACCCTATAATCCCAACTGCCTTCTTAGCCAGGTTTTATTTCTGGAAAGAGCAGGAGGTTTGAATATCAGTTCCTACCAGTCCGGGCTGTGGGTAGCTATACTGTTACCATGGACAGCTTCCAGCTCCTGTGGATAGCTTCGAACACCAGCAAAGGCAACGTGAGATGGGGTGGGGTGGGGTGGGGAAAACAAAGATGCATGTGTGGTCAAGGAAGAGTCACTGTCTGAAAATTCCATTTTCATGTTTTCCTGTTTCTTTGCAGAAACCCGGGATGGACGTGGCCGACGCCTATGTGACTTTCGTCCGCCACTCTCAGGATGTCCTTCGTGATAAGGTCAATGAGGAGATGTATATAGAAAGGTTATTTGATGTAAGTAAATGCCTTCTCCTCCTTGAAGACCAAGGAGGAGACCCTCCAAAATGTGACAAAATAAGAGACAGGAGGATAAGTCACATTTTGAGAAAATGGATTGGTCCTGATTCAAACAAAATCCTTCCCTCTCCCTCTGCCTTAGGCTCTTATCTGTTGTGTGTCTGTTCCGAACCCACTTTGGTGTGGCCGTGTCTCAGTCCCAATCTGTGTGATCCGTGGGACGGCGCAGAGCCTCTCAGCAAGCAGGCTCGTTCCTGCACGAAGCTTGTGAGGCAGCTTTCTCTAACTGGCAAAGACCCTTCTTGGTCATGGTTCTCCTCCTTGCAATCTGGCCTTGCTTTAGAGAGATGTTCTTGTCCGGGAGGCTGCGGCCAGCTCCCTCTCCTGGGGGTGGTACCTCCCTGACGCCAGCTGTGGAATGCAGATGTGCAGTAAATGTTGCGTTGTTATCACTTCAAAGATGATTCTATTTCTGGAAGACTAGAAATCTTTAGTTAGCCCTGGGTTTTGGCAAACACTTAACTTAGAGTTGCTTGGTCAGTAGTGATTCTAAACTGAGGTGCCCCCTGCCCACCCACCCACTTGAAAATTTGGGAGAAGCAGCAAATGTACAGAGAGCAGGTATACCAGGCTGCCAGACCCAGATGGAACTTCAGACAACGCAAATTTCTGAGGGTTAATAGTTGTCAAGCCATCTTATTTCCACTGTGACTACATCTGCACTTCCAAAGCAAGCCACTGAGGCAAAAAGAAAAAAAAAAAAAAGGAATCTGCTTTGGTCTCAAATCGCCTGCCTCTTTCAGGCCAAAGCAGATGGGGCTGCCTAATTTAGCCAGATATTTTCCTTCAAGTTTCCACTGAATTTGCCAGTGTAGACCTGGCCAGAGTGCATGGAAGCTGACGTACTTGTCTCTGTGTGGCTCTAATTGTGCAGCCTACTTCTGTCTCGTGAAGCGTGAGCTCCTCCTGTCCAGGTTTCTGTATTTTTAGTGCCAGCCCGAACATTAATGTTTTGGTCTACTATGGAATCCGTGTTTCTATATTTTTTCTGCGATTGTGTTCAGCAATTTACATTGAGTTTGTGTGTGTGTGTGTGTGTTTGTTCCATAGCTAAGTGAGCTCATTGTTGGCACCGCTTACGAGTCTGCAGCTTCTGACTTTTATATGCTTTGTCTTCCAGCTCATTTGCTTTCGTCGTGTGTTGAAAAGGCTCCTTTCTTTTTTTCTTTTCCAGTCATCCCCTTTCTGTGCTCAATATCGCTCTTGCCTCTGCATCACCTTTCTTCGAGAAAACCCTTCTTACTTTTTAATTCCCACCCGTCCTCTCTCAGATTAAAATGGAACTTATCTCTCATGTCAAATGTTTTATCACATTATATCAAGTGGCATGAATTAGAATCAAATAATCTTCCTGTGTACATCTTCTAGCATGACCCACATCCACTGAGAATGCCTCATACATGCATAAAGCTCACCAGCGGGGCCTCTCCTTTCTCTGCATGCGTGCCTTTATGAAAGTACCGAGCCTAGAATGTCTGGGCACAACCACCCATCCAATAGGCATTGAAAACAGACAGGCAGCACCCGCCGGTCTGCAGTTAGGAGTGTGGACGTCCTGTCCATCTCCGCTGAATTAAATTCCAAACCACAAATTTTCAAGAAGCCTGTGGATTGTTCTTTTCAATGCCTAGGTTGCCTTTTTTTCTTTCCCTTTGATCAGTATCTTCTGATTCTCAGTTTTGTGTGGCCCTTGCGTGCGTGTGCGTGTGTGTTCCTGTGTGAGTGTGTGTGCGAATAACCCCGTGCTTTCTAAAACTTGAAGATACCCACAGCTGAATTTGATGTTTAATCTGCAGTTTAGCCTGTGGCTTCATTGACAAATAACCCACCCTTCCCTCTTTTTTTTTTAATTAGAAGTACGAGGAAAGAAAAAATTTTTAAGGTAGCCTTGTTGAAGTTGTCCACTTCTATGGCTTTTTTTAAAGGAAAAGTGCAACTGAATCTTTATTTAAAAAGCAAGAGTACAATCTTGACTAGCACGGATGGCAAAACTGGCCTTGTCTGACTTTGAAGAACACAAGCAAATTCAAGCCCTCTGGCCTTTAATGTGAATTAATAACGAAAAGAGATATTACTAAGAATATGTTTTTCAGGAAGCAAATTACTTTTAGGGTCGTTCAAAACTTCACAACTATTTCTAGTCCCTTGTTGAATTACACTGACCAGCATGAAATGGTCATCAGTAAATTGTGTAAACGCCACAATTCAGGCTCCTATTATCACAGGTATGTTTTCCTAAGGGAGTCATAGTTATACTTCCCTGAGTATCTGATTTTAAAGACTTAACCATTACAAGCATTCACTGAATGTCACTCCCACCCCTGTGCAAAAAAATTTTTCAGTAGCTTCTTTAGAGATAATGAATTTCTTTGCCATGTACTTTCTTACTTTCCAAATAACCTGCTCCCCTAATTTACAGAATATTGGTGCTAGGCAACCTAACTGATGTAGTGCAAAAAAAGTTATTGAATCTGTCATGGATTTAAAACATTTGTCATTTGAAAAACCCAGAGCTTCTCAAAAAGCTTCATTACCATGCAGTCTCAGTAATTTAATTCAGTACTTACTGTTTTTCTATAATCTCGCAGCAAAACATCAGATTACCAACATGTTTGATTATTTTCGGCTTCTGTTTCCTCAAGCATGGTGTTTATTTCTTTGAGTAGATGCTCTGCAAGGCTCTCGTGTCCACCAGGCTAAACAAGGGACTAGAAATATTAAGGCAGGAGGGTCTGTGAAACCTGCCACCCTAAATTTCTTGCTACAATAAACTTGTTCTTTAAATACCATTCCTTAGTGATCGTGGTCCTAGGGCAGGTTTCTAAACAATTGGCAGAAATCTATTGAGAAAAACTTGTTGATCTGAGAAGTTTCTCTTCCAAATTGTTGCATTTTGATAAATGGCAAAAATGAATAATAGAAAATTAGCATTTTGAATGAGGAAAAATATATATCTCTCGGAGATTGTTTGCTGTTTGGGGGTTGTTGATTCTGGTTGTTGTGTCATTCTCTGGTTTTTAGTTCCTGCTGGCATCTGTCATTCAGAGGCTTATTCTCAGAGTTCCTGTTGTGTTTTTAGCTGTGTTTCAAAGTCTCCGTTTTACTTACCTGATAAATCCTTTAAGTTCTTGCTGTTTAGTATTGTTCCCTTTCTTTTGCCTTTTTGAGTGTGCCTTATAAAAAAGGCTGGATGGCGTTAGATCATGTTTGCGTCTGAGAATGTTTGGACTAATAGCTGGTCATTTAATGAGTGCATCTTCCGTTGTAAACCAGGACGCTACCTCGGCGCTTTCTCTGAGCTGGTTTTCTCTCTGCCTCGTCATTGTACTTTTGGCTGGAATCGGGTGCTTGTAGGAGATTATCGGCAATAGGATTTGGGGCTCTATATTTAATGTTCTGCATTTTTATCTATTTTATTATGTAACTTAACAGCAGCTTTCCAAATTCATCTTCACTAAATTTTTTTTTTCAAACAAGCCTTCTCTAGGTTTACTGAAGAAATACATTCAGGCATAACGTTGCCTAACCAGGTCTTTTTAATACAGTGGAAGTTTCTCTGCTTATTAATATAATTGATTTCCATAGACCGTCTATAAGATACTATCAACATTTTGGTAATGCACCCAAGAAAGAGCTAACCAGTCCAAAATTAAGTGCTGATTGGAAAAGAAGCCTCAAACTTCTTCCCTTAGGATTTCAGATATGCAGCTGTGCATTTTTTCATCTGCGTTTTTGCAATTTTTTTCCAAAAACTGACATGCAGTTACAAACTGGTTTCAGTTCCTACCAAGTAACAGTTTATAATATTTTGAAACAAAAGATTCAGAGATTTAAAGCTAGAGAATCTTCCAATACGAACAATAACAATGAATTTAAATTATATTAAAGATGCTGAATTTTTAAAAGAGAATCAGAATGCTATTGGAGGACTCAAGTGGAAGCTTGGCCTCCTTGAAAATTATTGCTGACTTTTAAAGAAAATATAAAGCATGGATATGAAATAATCTCCATGTTCCTAAAGCAGCAGCTGAGCAGGAACACAGAAGCCCAAGAAATAACTTGAAGACGGTGGTTTTAGCTTGAGTGTCCATAAATCATGCAGATGGCTTTCCCCCCTTCTCTAGTGATTAATTCAACATCTTCCCCAAAACAAAAACATGCTTTTTGAAATTAGAGATCAGATCATCAAGAGAAACACCTAAGATTTCAAGGTCTAAACAAAAATTAATTTATTTTCTTTCCTCCTTGTACTTCTTGAAGACACAGACTGAGAAGAAAATCGGGATTAAAAGAGATGTGCTTAGGGTGAATTCATCTGCTTAAACCTCACAGGCTCGGAGATGAGTGATTAAAAAGCCATCTCGAACTTGGACGGAATCCACATTGGTGGTAATGCCGCATCCGCACTGGCTTTCTTTGGGCCCCGTGTCATTGTGCACCAGGCCCGGGGAACATTGGACTGGAGATGATATATGGATTATATAGGTCAATTATACACTTAATCTGCCTTCTGGAGGATTAAGTTTTTGCAGATTGACTCTGCATTTGGCTTCTCCGTGGCAGTTATCAGATCAGCAAAGGGCCCCTTCCCAAACCACCTCGTAAGCACTTAATCAGGCAGTGCGGGTGGGTTCGGCTGAGGCTGCTGCTCTGTGTTCTTTGCTTTGCACAGATTTTAATTTACTGTTCCATTATCAAATCATATATTTGTCCACTTTATGTGTCAGCCCAATAATTGAGTGTGAATATTTCCCTTTAAAGGGGTAATTTGAAAAATGAAACCTCTGCCTATTAAAATATATTTGCTATATTTATATATGAAATGCAGATAACCTTATTTTAATAACCTTATTAAATTACAAAAGCACTATACATGTGAACATATATCAGAGTAGGACTCATCCTCCTTGAGGAAGTGAGCACTGAAGAACAGTCTACAAGGAAAGCATTGTTATTATATCTGGAAGGTATATCACCAACTGTCCAGGTGAGGGAAACGCCTTCCAAAAGTACAAAGTGGGGAGAGGGGAACAAGATTCACCAGAATAACAGGTGGCAGTTCTAGGGGACTGATTAAAGAAAATAAAGGCGTATGGCATTCCAGACCCTGAGCTAGTGAGTTATGTCCTCTATAAGCAGTAAGCAGTTTGCACTGCCCCAAACGGGAGCTGTTGTGTAGTCGTCATGGGCCTTGCTTCTGGAGCCTTCAGACTTCACCCCTGATCCTCACAAGCTGGGTGACCTTGGACCAGGTATTTAATCTCTCAGAGCCTCAGCTGATTCATCTATATGACAGAGATGATAATAAGCAGAACCTTCTCGCGGAATTGTTATGAGGGTGAAATGCCGTGCGCAGGTGCAAGCATCGGGCTCTGAGGAAGCACTTGGTAAGTTAGCCAGCACGGCCACCATCATCACCATCACATCCTCCTCATCATCATCACTGAAGTGGACCTGCTTTTCCAAGATCTCTTTTTTTCTTGTTAAACAAAACTCCATATCCGTCCTAAGGTGCTGTAAGAGTCTCGCTATCACTTTAAGACGTTAACCCCAAGCTTCTTAGAATTACAGCAGCCTGGTACCTTTTTCCTTTTTGTAAAACATAGTTCTGAAATAGGCAGAACAGCTACAGTCAGAACTGGGGCTTTGAAGTGAACCAGACAGGCTTAGGAATCCTGGTTTTGCCACTTCTGAGCTCTCTAACTTCGGGGGAATTATTCAGGCTCTCTGAACCTCGATTTCCCCATCTATAAGGAAACTTGCTTCTTACAGTTGTTGTAAGGACTAAATAATGTAGTGACTGTAGACTGGCATACTTAAAAATTCAGCAGGTCTTTTATTGTCATCATCATCATCATCTCGTGGAACTATTTGTTCCTGCAAGTGATTTTGAAATGATCTAGCCTTACCCCCTCAATGAAACCGCAATCCATTAGCAAATAAATCAGAGTCAACCTCTGAACTTGAGAGGTTTTTTGGAGGGGAAGGGGGGAATGGTTAATGCCCTTTATTATTGCAGATGTAGTATGTGTACTTTCTAGACATTTAGAAAACACGTCGAAGCAAAAATAGGAAAACATTATGTTCCCAGCACCCAGAGATTATTCCTTGAGTGTTTATTTTTGGGGATCTTTTTTCTATGTACTTATAGACATTATGTACTTTTTACAAAAATAAGTAAGCAAAATTGCTTTTTTCAGTTAATGATCTTCGTTTTCCATGTCAAGAAATGTTCATCTAATATACTGCACATACTCAAAATTCCCCACTTGTCCTCAAAATATTCTTTATAACTGGTTTGTGCAAATGAGGATCGGATGCAGGGCCACACGCTACATCTGGCTGTGCTGCACGTTGAGTTTCTTTTTCCCAGCACTGGCCCTTTTTTCACGATCCTGACTTGTTAAAGGGATCGCCGTGCGAATTGTTCTGCAGACTGGAGGAGTTTATTACTATCTAAACATAGAACTGATTTGGGGTGGGAAAAAAAAATTCTAGCTGAATTCAACCAAGTAGTTCTTTTAGACATAATTAGTAGCTCAGCATAATTCAATCGGGGTTTTTTAAAGCTGTTCTCTGTATGTAAGGAAAATTTCTGAAGCTACTTTAAAAAAAAATCTAAACAGCAAGAAATCCAGAGACCAGGGTACAAGTTGACCGTGTGAAGAGCCACAAGGATTTTATTCCATGTAATCATAGAGATTTGAGCTAGATGGGTAAATCTGAGGTCCATGGTCCAGTATTTCTTATGTCACTGTAACTGCTTTGGTGAAATCTTGGACTACGCACCAAGTCTTGTCATACGCACCCCTAGACCATTAAGAAGGTTCTTTTGTTAATTCTACTAGGATTTTCCCTGAGGTTATCAGTCTGAAATTAAGCCCTTCAAATCAGTCTGAAGCTGAGCTTTCAATACTCTTCAGATCAAATTTTAATTGAACTATGACCTCGTCCCTATCATCCTCAATTATAGGGTAAAGAGCATATCCTCCAGTCAACTAGGATAGCCTGTAGAATCTGTGTGATTATAGATATTGGAACAGGAAAACTAATCCAAAATGTATTAGGAAATAGAGTTAGGAAAGAAGAGATAGATGATTTTTCCACCTAATTTTGAGTACCAAAGTAAATTCTGGCAGTTAAGCCATGTCTTGGGCCATGCCTTAGGGCGGTAGAGGAGGGTCATTTCCCAAGAGTACGGAAACTTGGACACAGAATCAGAGGGAAAAGAGAAGTGGAAGACCTAGCCCTCTCACCATGAGTCGTGACGTTTTAATATATATATATTACCAGATACACACACACGCACACAGACACATAGGATTTGGGTTTAGGTTCTTGGAAGCGAACCTGAGATGCAAGAACTTTCCAAGCTGGAATTATAAAACAATCCAAATGCGTCTTCATGGCTTTTACCCTCCAGTGCCCCTCAAAGACTCAGTGTCTTCATGATTTCCCCCACCTACTTCTCACCATCCAAGTCTGCCTCTAGCAGATTTGCTCTTTCCTCCCCTGTTAAAGTGAAGAAGGCTTAGTGCTGCCCTTGTTGGGATATTTGCAATTTTAACAGAGTATTTAGCCAAAAGAATAAGACATTAATAATTGAGGTTTTTGTTCTTTGATAGGACAGAAAGGCAGCTCTATTAGGATGGGAGGGCATCAAAAGGAGAGTGTTTTGAGGCCTCTGAAGCCCTATTGCAATGAATCTCAGATTCAAATACGAATCCTGTCTTGCCGCATGGCCTTCATCACAGCCAGTGAATGATAATTAATTATTTTGCTTTTTGAGTCTCAGGTATAGAAACACATTTCTATTCCACACGGACAAAGTAATGCTTCTTTCCGAGCGTGGGTGGTTTGAGCTTTTAGCAATCCTGCATGCAGAAAATATAAGGGGGCATTAGTAGATTTGGAATCTTTGGATTAATTGTGTGAAATGGGTTATTACTATCCAAAAGAAATTGTTTATTTTTGGTTAGCATCATCCTTACAGACTTATATTTCAGTGGCATTTCTTCAAGTAGTTCTTTTCTAATCTAGCAGCTTCCTTCTAAAGCCATTCATAGAAATAGGTCTCGTTTTCTTTCAGCAAAGCTTACATAAAACCAGTCTTGAATTTTCTCTGGAGCTTGTGTGCAACGAAGAGTTTTGCTAAGTGTCTTTATCAGAACAGCTTTCTGTGTTCCAGGAGACATTTGGTGAATACAGTTAATTTGTTTTCTTTTCCAGAGGAGAATGTTCCAATAATCATTCTAAGAAGCTAGGCTGATTGCTGTGTTACATGAAGGTCGCAGCATCCTTGCTAACGTGACCCACACAATACTTTTGTGTCTTAGAAAAGGTTTTTATTTTTTTTCTTGTGGCAGACTTATGGCATGGAGGCAGTAAGTGACAGACTCTTACACACACCACACGTGCACGCATGCGTGCACACACGCACACACACAAACACACAGAGTAGCCAAGGCACATTTTGTGGAACAAACATTATCACATTGCATTGCAAGATACGAGATGTACTAAATCCTCAAATTTAGTACATCCTGGCAGAGAGAGGCTGCCAGGCTCTGTAGAGGCTACTATCAAAAGATTTCACTGTCTATCCATGCCTAGAGTCAGTCACTTGCTCTAAGATTTTTTTTAATGAATGAATTTAAAATGTCATCTAGGTTCTTATTATTCGTAGTGTGGTCCGTGGACCCTCAGCATCAGCCTCACTTGGGAGTTTGTAAGAGGTGCAGGATCTCAGCCCTAACCCCAGCCCAAATGAATCTTAATCTGCATTTTAACAAGATCCTCTGTTGATTCAAATGCAGACTAAAGTTTGGCAAGTACTGGGTAAGATCAGTGACTTTCAAACTTATTTGCCCACAGCTCACAGTGAGAAACAAGCTTTACTTTGCAACCCATTATGTGTGTACACACACGTACATGTGAAACTAAAGTTTATGAAACAATATTTACCCTCTCTGTGATGCAGCCTGATATTTTTTATTCCATCTTTCAAAAATATTCGTGGTAACCAATAAAAGGATTTCACCCCACACTAATAGGTCACAACCCTCAGTTTTAAAAGCACACCTAGAGCAAAGTTTCTTCCCATTGGCACTATGGACATTTTGAGCCAGGTAATTCTTTGTTGTGGGATGCTAGCCGATGTGTTGCAAGATGTTGAGCAGTATCCCTGGCTTCTACCCGCTAGATGACAGTAGCACCTCCTCTCAGTTGTACAGACCAAAAGTGTCTTCAGACATGGCCGGATGTGCCCTGGGGGGAGGGGGGCAGAATCACTGATCTGGATGAACCAGAAAAGAGGTTAATGCTAAGGAGTCCTACCTCTCTGCATGTCAGATGTCCCTCTGCCACCACCACCACACACAGGTGATGAGTGTATCATAGCAACAACAACAAAGTGTCCATTTATCACCCCGGCAGTTAGATTGGGAGTGGTGCCAGACTTAGAAGTACATTATGTCTAGGGAGCTTCGTTCAATCACAAGAAAAGTTTATGCGACATCCAAGCCTCTTCGCCCCTCTCACTGGATCTCCCCAGAGTAGTCCCACTCAGGGCCACGGGAAGGATCTGGAGTGGTGCCTTGGATCAGCAGTACAGATTCCCGCTTTGGCCTCCCTCAATTGCCTTTCTTTTCTTATCTTTTTATAATTCCACCCGGAGTTTGGTTAAAAAAAAAAAAAAGTTGTTGCTTCCACCAGGTGGCTACAAGTTATTTCTGTGTGTCCAAAAACCTGAAAAGAAGGCTCAAGTTGAATACTTCATTCATTCTAAATTCCCAGTTCAGAAGAGAACAGTTAACAGCCTCTTCTTCTGTTAAATTCCTGCCGAGCTGACTAAAAACCCAGTTAATGGAATCTGGTGATTCGCCTCTATTATGAATTTCCCGCATCAGAAGGCTTACAGTGATGGTGTCTCTTGCCATGTTGGGTAGCCTTGACTGCTTTTGGCAGGATTTTTCTCTCCAACCATCCCTGGACTAACGTCAGTCTATACCAACAAACCTCTAGGTCTTGCCCAGGATGGGGGTATTATTAACTACCAGATCTGCATGCCAACCAGGTTATAAAGCCCCTCTCATTTTTTGTGTAAAAAAATTTTTTTGAAAAGTAAAATAATATGTAAAGTAAGCAAAGTTGAATTCATGAGTTTTCTCGTGACATTCTCTAAATCACTTTTTAAGGAAGAGAACTATCACTCCCTTTGTTCAGAAAATTCATTATTTGGCTTAGGAAAACATCCTGTTAAAGAGAAAAAACCCAGTTATGAGGTGCCTCACTAGTTTTGGGAGAACTAAGTCAGTGTTGCTCACCTAGAGGCAATTTTGACCCACAGGGGACATTCAACAATGTCCACAGACGTTTTTGGTTGTCACAAACTGGAAGGTGCTATTAGCATCTAGTGGGCGGAGGCCAGGGATGCTGCTCAACATTCTACAACGCAAAGGACAGCCCCACAACAAAGAATCATCCAGCTGAAAATGTCAATAGTGTGGAGGTTAAAAGAATCCTTTGTCTTTAATGGTATAGGCTATTTGAGTTTAAATTTTGGTATCAATCTTGAGCGGTATCTGTGGGTAGTTTCCTCACCAAGGGATTCCAATGAGTGTCTCTAAAGAATTCTCTACTTGGCAAACTCAGAAACTAGTCTCAAAAAATCATTTTGACACACTTCATCCAAAAACATCTTTTCAGGGTCTAGAAAATTAAAACCAAGTAATCATTAACACTTAACCCTTCTCAGCTTGAACTTGACACTCACCCATGTGTAGTTCCCATGGAGCACCAGCACTTCAACCAAAACTCTGATCTTGTCAGTTAAATGAACCACAGCAGCATCCTTCTACTAGAAAGCGCCTCTCCAAGTTTTTAAGGGACTGGCTCCGTTATATCAAGCAGACATTAAGAGCATCGGCTTTGCAGTAAGACACTCCCAAGTTCAATTTCTGGGTCTACCACTTAATAGCTGTGGGACTTTGGGTAACTTACTTAATCTTACCAAGCCTCAGTCTCCTCCTCCGTAAAAATGGAAGTAGAAATAGTATCCAGCTGTTTGGATTAGGAGGACTAAATGAGGCAAGGCCTGTAAAGCACAAACCACAATGCTTGGCACATGGAAATGATTTCGCAAATGTCTCTTCTTGTTGTTGTCATCTCTATCAGTAGTGGTTGTAGTGTAAAAACTAACACACACCTTTGTCTAATGCTAAGGTAGGCTTTGCAGCAGGGAGAAGAAAAGTAGTGATATATTCCATGCCAACAGGCATTTTAAAAACCAGAGATGGGGGCTGGCCCAGTGGCATAATATTTGGGTTCATGTGCTCTGCTTAGGCAGCCCAGGGTTCGCAGGTTCAGATCCTAGGCATGGACCTACACACCGCTCATCGAGCCATGCTGTGGTGGTGTCCCATGTACAAAATAGAGGAAGGCTAGCACAGATGTTAGCTCAGGGTCCATCTTCCTCACACAAAAGCCAGAGAAGAACTGGTCAGAGAACATGATAGCAAGTAGCAAAAAGCCCAGTTGTGCTGCAGGATCCCTAAAGAAAATCTGTTTTAGAGTAGAACAAGATCCCAATGGGATGGAGCCTCAGCAGTGGTGCCCCAGAGGAGGCAGTCCTAGGCCAGATCTACAGATGTTTAGGATTTGAGGAGGAGAAAGAGAGAGGATTCTGTGCTCAGGCACCAAGCAAGGAGACGTTATTGCTTCCTCTGGGAGCATCCCTGACTCACCAACACCACGTCTTCATTAGCCTTAGCAGAGCTTCTCTTTGGAGAGTTCCTTCCAGCATTTAGATAAGGGATCGCTTCCGCTGGGTTATGTGATGACTCCAATCTAGGCATCAGGATATTTGCTTTATAGGCATGAGCTACTCCATAAACTTAAGGCTAAATTCTTCTCCTATTAATATGTGTTGTTTAGTCTTTCGATGTGTGCTTCTTAACCAGGGGTGTGCATCAGAATGACTTACATATTTTTTTTTATTTTAAAAATGTACTCATCCCAGCTGTATACCAAAAATTCTGAGTCAATAGATCTAAAGTAGGGCTCGGGCATCTGTTTTTTTTAAACAAGTCCAAGCATTTAATCTGATTGAGAACCATCGATTTAGAGCAACGATTCTCCACTGTGGGTGATTTCGTCACCCAGGATATATTTGGAAATGTCTGCAGATATTTTTGATGGTTGCAGCTCAAGTGGAGGTGGATGTTACTGACATCTAATGGGTAGTAGTAAACATTCTACACTGCACAGGACCGCTCCCCACAACAAAGAATTACCTGGCCCAAAAGGTCAATAGTGGTAAGATTGATGATTCCTGATTTAGGGCATGAAAGATACTGAAGACATGTTTATTTCTGTTATTTCTATTAATACCTTTCCTACTTTGTGTCCTACAAAACAACTTTATAACCTTTTTATTTTATTATTTATTTTATTTTATTTTATTTTTGAGGAAGATAAGCCCTGAGCTAACTGCTGCCAAAAGACTGGCCCAGAGCTAACATCCATGCCCATCTTCCTCTACTTTATATGTGGGACGCCTACCACAGCATGGCATGCCAAGCGGTGCCATGTCCACACCCGGCATCTGAACCAGCGAAGCCCGGGCCGCCCAGGCGGAACATGCACATTTAACTGCTGAGCCACCGGGCCGGCCGGCCCCCAACCTTTTCATTTTTATTTCAATAGTGACAGTACAAAGAGATAGAAAAAAGTGCTAACGTATTATTTCCATTTTTAAGACAAGAACCTAAGGTCCAGAAAGAGCTTGCCCAGGACCCCAAAGCCTCAGTGGCCCATCTCCTGAAACTACGTTTTTTCCATCCCCTACCACCCCAGAGCAGTGATATTGTCTTATTTTATTCATCACTGCATTCCCAGTCTCTGGCATGTGTCAACCCTTAATAACTGTTTATTAAACAGATCCTGATGAATCCCTAGCCCCCTCATAGTATCTTGTGTACCTTCTCAAGGATGTTTTATATTTCCAATTGTAACTCAAAAATAGTAATTAAGGCCTTTAAGTATCTCACTATGAATTTTTACAATTGTTACCTGATTTTTTTGGAAGCCTTGAATATATAGTGTTCTGGTTAATTTAATGGAGAATGAATTGTTTTGGTCCATTTGACTTTTTGGTTTATTTGAAGATTTATTGGAAAGCCATTTCTGTTTCAACTTCTACTTTTGAAACAATTTCTAAAATGTCAGTTCTGTTTTCAGCCTTACTGAGCATATGAAACAGAATCTAAGTCTCGGGTCAAGACTGTCCTGGGCTCTGACATTACCCTCCTTAACCCCAACTGTCGCTATCCACTCACGAAGATGTCAAAGAGTGAATTATCCAGGATTGCATGGCTAATAACTTCCCAGACTCCAAATACAGTATCCTTTCTGCCATACCCGATGCCTCAGGAAGACGAGGCTGAAATGTTTGTCAGCCCAAAGCACAATCTGAAAGCTGCTCTTTGATTCACTCCCAAAGAGGACTTTTAGGGAGAGGGAAAATGGCAGCCTTTTCTTTTTTTCTTTTTTTTTGTTTTTTTTTTTTTTGCTGAGGAAGACTGGCCCTGAGCTAACATCCGTGCCCATCTTCCTCTACTTTATATGTGGGATGCCTACCACAGCGTGGCATGCCAAGTGGTGTCATGTCTGCACCCGGGATCCAAACCTGCGAACCCCGGGCCGCCAAAGCAGAACATGCACACATAACCGCTGAGCCACTGGGCAGGCCCAACGGCAGCTTTTTCCTAAAAAGAAATGCAAACAGGGAGAAAGATTCCCATTACTTGAGGGTTTTAATACATGGCTATTTAATAATAACAACAATGATGACATTTAGGGTTTCTTTTATGTATATTTTCCTGACTGTACATCGGAGATGATAGCATTATCTTGTTCAAGGTCTTATTTCTTTTGAATCCTCTTAGCAGCCTTGAGAGGTAGGTACCTAGTGATTCCCATCGTATAGCTATGGAGACTGATGAGAGCCAATGTTTATTAGGTACTGTCTCTGTACCAGGTCCTCTCCTAGGCACGTAAATGTAATAACTCCTGTAATTCTCATAACTTCCTTGTGAAGTAGGTTTTTACAGATAAAGAAGTTGGGTCCCTGAGAGTTAATTTAACTTCACTAAATTCAGAAGCCTGGGAAGTGATCAATCTTACATCAAATTCCTTTCTTTCTGATGTAGAGTGGACACCAAACCATAATGTCTTAGAAAAAACCCTACACTGTTCAAATATGTGGCCCAAAACTCCCACTCCACTGAGTGCTCTGCATCCCAAATTCATCCCCTGGGGATTTTCCTGTAACAGAGTCACTGTTTCCTACATGGGACCCCAGCAGTATACGAGACAGAAGTTGAGATTCTGTGCCCCGCTGGTAGAATGTGGCTTGTTAGTCATGGCTGGTCCACTAACAATGAGGGGAGTTGCACAGCTAATCGGGCAGATGCCTGAATGAAAACTCAACTGCACCAGGGCAGGCCTCCTTCTGAACGTGAGGACATTGTCACTGGGCTGGAGTTCCACAAACACCAGCAGAACCTAGACCTAAAAGTGGGAGATCTCAGGAAGCGCTACTTTACCCACATCAGGGTAAAACCCCATCCTCGGCAGAGAGGGCCCACAGCACAGTGGGGAATCTTGCACACCATATGTGCTGCAGAAACCACGTCTACCTAGGCCCAACTAAGGGGTGCGTTTCAGCTTTCAGTCTCTCTCTCCCTCTGCGTTCTGTCTAAGATCTTGTATCGCATAAGAATAAAGTTTTGTGGTTTATTAGGGGCGAGAGGAATGATGGTAACACAATACCATTACATCCCAGACAGTTGATAAATGGTTTAGGGTGACAGCTTAGTTCCTTAAGCAGAACTCGACACAGTGGTATTATTAAACATCAATGCCCAAGATTTTCCTAGGAGGCTCTGTTGACTCTTTTAACCTGCCCACATAGCTAAGTTTTCAATTGCACTATGAGGTTTCACAAATCAGCAATACTTTACAGGAGGGGAAAAGTAATCCAAAATTACAGAATGACATGGTTATACAATCTGTGCATAATACAAATGTAGTTGCAACTAAATCATTGAGTGGTCATTATCCAATCATGCCTAGGGTGTCAGCGATGGGAAAATTTGCGATCAGGTGTCACCAAAGTCCTTCCTTGATTTATTTCCACCCAAAGCTTACAATAAACAATGTGACAAGGGGATGAAAGAGAAAGGAAGGAAGGAAGGAAGGAAGAAAGAAAGAAAGAAAGGGAAAGACAGAAAAAAAAGAAAAAAAGAATTGTTTTTTTCTCTTAAAGCTTTAAAGAGCTTACCGGATAGAACATGAGCTGTTAGCGACCCTTGAAAGTGGCAAATCCCTCAGCCAGTGGAAAGTGGTCCCTATGTATTGTTTCTAAAGAGTTTGTTTATTCAAAATATGTCTGCTTTTGGCATTCAGTTTCCTAAGCGAGTGGGGGCTCGGGGCAGTAGTAAGGTCAGCACAGTGCACCGTATAATGAAGCTCACCCCTGCCTGTGGTTTCTGAACACCATCAAATAGTGGTGACCGTGGCACAGGGGGACATGGATATGGACGTGATGGAATTCTTTTAAAGCCTCCCCACTTGGCTTACACGGAATTAGAGAAATGGAGGCCTGTTTGCATTTGTTGGTGCACATTAGAAATAAATTTGCGCATTCAGCTTAAAGAACTCACTAACGGCAAGATGTACAAAGAAATGCTATCATGTGTTTAGCCCAGTCTTTGTAAGCGTGGCCAGGCAAGGGAGTTTATCAAAAGAAATATGTAAATAACACAACCTGCTTTACAAAGGAAAAGAGAATAAAATTAATCCAAGACATCCGTGGCGTAATACTATTTTCTGCCCTCAGCTTTTCTTTTTATAACTTGAGACGTGCAGCCGAACAGTCCAGCACAAACAATAGCACACTCAAAAAAAACCCAGCCCCGGGGCATCCCTCAGTCCCTAGGAAAGAACTCCAAATGAGTCTTCAGCCTCACACACAATATTATTATTAAATCTAACATGATCATAGCCAAATCGTTGGCTCGGGCACAATCCCCCACTCCCCCTCCTTTTTGGGGGGAAAAAGGGGGAAGTGTTGGGAGGGGCAAGGGAACCAAGCCAATCAAAGTTAAAATAAAGTCTCTTTCTAGCAAGACTACTGTCTATAACATGTTGTTCCTTATAGAAAGTGGGATATGGTGGCATTTGCTTGATTAACTTGCTCGACAAAAGTGACAGCTGCTGTGGGTGCATGCGGATAAGCTGCACGGCGCAGTTCCGCCTTTGTACATCTGTCAGCAAAAAGGGAAGAATAAAGAGTGAAAAGAGACAAATTGGTCCCAAAAGACACTCCATTCAACTTAGGAGGTTTGCCCCATTCAGGCGCTCGCTGTGCGCCTCAAGTACTGAGAGCTTATTCAATTTCATTCACTCTTTCGAATGAACCCACAAGTGTTTAATTTCTTATTCTGTTGCCTCAAAAGGGGGGAAGGCATGGAGAAGCCGGGGGAGGGAGGCTTGTGGACGGGAAGTGTTAATGGCGAGGCAGGGTGATCCAGGGCGCACATATTAAGTCATGGCTAATTTACGGTTTAAATCTATGTGCTCAAGTCCTGGAGCCATCTGAATGCTTCAGTGGGGGACCTTATGCAGACTTCTTATCTCTTGGCTGGTGGATCCAAAATCATCTGGAGATATCAAGGGCATCCACCAAGGTCAAATGCGTGTCTTGTGTAAGGATAATGGTCTGAGGTTTACACCTTTTCCAGAGATGGGGCAGCGGGCTCCCCAGGATAAGGTTTGGGTAAGTGATGAGGCAACTGTAGGGTTTTTCCCCCTCCCGGAAAGAGAAAAGAAATTAGAGTCACACGCAGTGAGAAGGAGTAAGAGGGGAATATGGTTTCCAGAGATTAAAAATAAAGCAAGAGGAAAGGGCGCCATTGGGAGGCAGAGCCCAGCTGTACATGGTGAGAACACATGTTAACTTAGAAAAAGCAGCACTTCATCTTTCTTTTCCTCATCCCTGATCCCCAGGCATCAGAACCTGTTTTCTGGCCTCCTTTAAAGGGGCAGTTGTTACACACACCCAAATGTTTCCTCCTAGGATTTTAAGAAGCCTTCACCAGTCCACCTGTGCTACCATGCTCTGCCCGATCTGCCATCTTTTCTCCTGCCTTCATGCCATTCTGCCTTCTCTTTTGAAACCCAATACTCCCTTCCAGTTCCTGGGCCAGCATCTGAGTATCGTCCCTGCACCCAAGCCTTCTTGTTGACTGCTTTTTGGAAATCTCTCAATGCCATCTCTGGCTCCTGAAAAGATCATACCCCATCCTTGTGAGAAATCATTCCCCATAGAGCCCACATTCGCTAAGCTGACATAGACGTAATTTTAAAACCACTTAGAGCACTTTGGAAAAGGGTTCTGGACCCAGTTATAGCTGTTGGTCTTTGTTTTCTTGGAATTCTGGGGCTCTGGACAGTCCCTCCTGTCTGGTATATTAGTGTCCTCTCAGCATCTGCTTGGAAACTGGTGGTGTGGTTTGACCTAAAGCATTCCAATTTACCTGTTTACCTGATTTCTTTCCAGGTAACAGCGTCGAAATTATGTGAATGTACAGACCATGTTTTTTTTATATTGAGAATAATGATTAAAACAACCTCAGCCTAGGAAAACAACTCCCTGAAGTCAAGGCGAATTTTCCTGCATAAGAACCTCAACTTTGACTCATAAAACTCTCATGATTCATGACTATAGAAAGTTGAATATGTGCACATTATGAAATTAGCCCTAATGTGATTAACCAACCCTGTTTTAAAAAGACAAAGTTGGCACTCCACTTTATCTTTCCGTTCCGTACATGAGTTACAATCCTTATTTTAGAGTATGATTTCTATAATCATTTCTATATGATATGCAAATTTCTTATTCAGTTGCTTACGTCAATCTGCTTGCGAATTAATGCAGTTAACTCTAAATGCACTTCCCGTACCTAAGAAGCATTTGGGGCTGGGCAGATGCTGTTCATGAATAATCTGAATTCAGTTCATAGGATGAATCCTTCTCCTACCTCTAAAGTCCTTGTATGCATATCAGAGATCAGTCTTCAGATAAATTATTCACACTTCTCACGTGGATAATAAGTGGTAGGATGTGCCACCAAAACTAGAATTTCGTTTTCAACATAATTGAGCTTTAAGTGATTGAGATGACTTGAAAGTGTGAATTTGGATTGTAACTATACATTTTCTCAAACAGTAGGCTCCTTTGAGAGGATAGAGGCTGAAGGCATGGGGGTCCATTTTCTCAATGCACAGGGAGGCCTAGGACTAAATCCCCAACATATCCAGAGAAAAATAGGTCCCAGAAAAAGGTATTGTTAACAGTGGTCAGTTTGTTAATGCCCAAACTGCACACCTGCCCTGAGAGGCCCAGGTGGCAGAAAGGGCCCGGTTAGAAGCTGATTGGGGCTTAATCACATTGGGCTCATTATTTATGTCTCTTGGAGAAAGAAAGAGTCTGAACTGAGAAAATCCAGGTACCTAAGAGAGCTATTCCCCTTCTCTTAAATATCACAGTTCCCCAGTCAGCTTGCCGAAAGTTACGTGTCAGCCTCTGACATTTGCTAAAAAACTTGTCCGTTTAACAGAAGTCACAAACTCGAGTTTGTCCTGATTTGCTGCAATAGGTCCTGCTGATCAGCCAGGGGGTATGAGAGCAGCAGGTGTTGGGGCCAGGTTCCATCTTTCATTCAGGGTTTGACCACTAGTTACATTTTTATTCAATTACTTAGACGCCCAGCAGTTTCAGAAGTCATGTTGTGTCCAGGCAAGCACAGATCTAATTTTGATACCTAAATTGGATTCTTTCTTTCAGGACAGCAGGGCGTTGGTGGCTAATCAAAAGAGATAGAGGGGAAAGGTATATTTCGCTATTTGGGTACCTGAAGTTCAAAGGTGGAAGGATTTTGCAGGAAGTCCTGTCTCGCTCCTCATTTACTTGACATTAAATAGGGCATGGAGTTATAGAAAAAATTATTTATTTAGGGAGCCTATGGGCTTCAGGATCTGTGGAGCATCAGAAGCAGGAAAACAGAAGGAAAATTAAAAGCTGTTTATTACATATGGCTTATTACGTTTCTTTTTCTCTCTTTTTCATAGAGAATAAACTCAGATAAATATTGTTATAGAAATGTGAAATGGGGTTTAAAAAGTAACTATTTCTTGAGGTTCTTAGGAGAATTCAGTGAGTTTAATCCATATAAACTGCTTAGAATGGTGCCTGACACGTAAGAAGTGCTCACTAAATGTTTATTCTCATTATTTTTATTATTTTTGTTGCTAATTATTATTAATGTCACTATAGAACTTTTTTTCCAAAGTGGATTCAATGGGACATATGTACCCTGAGAGATATTAATAGGTGGCTCATGAAAAGTGGTTCTTTAGTCAAATATCTTTGGAAAATCCAAAACAGAGTTAAATGGGTTTCTTTATGACAGAACTTCTCAGAGCGTTTAATATGTTAATATAACCCTATGAACGAGAGTCGCCAACAGTACTCAGTATAGACGGTATGTGTATATGTATTCACATACACATTCGAAGCCAGCGAAAAATGCAGAGCTAGAAAAGTTTATGCTAGTGTTACTTTTATAAAAATTTGCAATTAAATTCCTCTAGGTAGTCATTTTGTCCTGTCTGCATTTAGCCCCCATGGGAGGATAAAATAGTGACCGTTCCTCATGAAGAGCCTCCAAGTTTCCTCCTCCCAAACTTTGGAGACCATAGCTGGAGGCCCAAGTGGGGAACACGCCTTTCCCCGCAGCTGGGAGGCTGCTGGCCTTTGATGCACACATGTTTTTTTCTTTTTTATTGGGCATTGTTCTGTGTCTTCATCATGTTTTTGAAGGCAGCCCACAGCCCCAAATCCATAAACTTCAGAACCACCTTGGATACAAAAGGGGAAAGGCCCTCACTCAAAATTTCAAAACAAGTTCTTACCCTGGACAAAGAGAGGAGTAGCCTCAATCGGGAGCTTTCCAGTCCAAGTATATGTCACCGTTTCAGTAAATAAAAAGACATGAACTCCCTGGATTGGTTCAGCTGGGCTGGGAGCCCTGCGATAAGAGGTCACTGGTGTGAGTTACTATGGTAATTGAGTAGTATCAGCAATAGTTTTGCTCTCATGAGCATTAAAGCACATAATAATAGGCAAACAACAGTGGTTAAAGCAAGCAGGTAGGATTACTATGTTCTTTTGTCAGAAGTATATAATGTCTTGTAGTCAGTTTTAAAGACTTCTCAACCCCCAAATCCACCCCACTGTCACCTGCTGAGTAATTTTGTATGCTTAATCTCCTGCCCTCAACTCCAAGATCTCTGCTAATTTGAGGCAAATGGGTATTTCTGACATTAAATAGGGCAGCAAGGAAGCTCTGACCTAGAAAACCCGCATTCTGAAGCATGGAGAAAAATCTTCTTTCAACAATTTTGTTAAGACTCTTTTGAATGACGACAGAAGAAAAATAGCTTTCACCGAAACGGGAGGTCGCAGCCTCCCAAGGAAGGGATTTTGCAGAAGAAGAAAAAAAAAGAAAGAAAGAGAAACTTGCAGAGCATCCCCACTCCCAACTTCCCCCATAAAACTTGTCACTTCGCATTGCCATCCGCTACCCCAACAATAATCACTCCGTGCCTATTGCTAATTGCAAGCACAGCTGAGGCCCAGCGGGGAGCCCTTGCACAGTCTCAGGCCTTTATACGAGGCTCAATCTGTTGTATGGCACTTGTTCACACACAAAAAAACTACCAGCAAAGGCAGAAAGAGGCAGAGTCACAGGTTTCTTGTAATCCCTCCGCCTCCCCGCTGACAGCCCGGCCCTAGAAGCATTCCTGGTTTTGTCCTCCTCTTTACAAAATCTGAAGTGACCTTAAGCTACGAGCATGTCAGCTTTTGAATGTCGAGTTGCCGGCTTCTTCAGGTGCATTAAGGAGTAGGGGGGGCTACATCTGGCTTCTGCGTGTCTGTTTGCAGCACCCCTGGGGCGAGCTGTGGCTTCCTGTAACATGTAAAATATGAGTGTGAACTCAGGGTTCATGGCAAGGAACAGGAGGTCATGCCTCCATTCAGTTCTAAGTAAAGAAACTGGGAGTTTGCAGATGTTTTTCTGTATGTGTAATGACACCACCCCCCACCCCAGCCACTGAGCAACTGAGCGCCGTTTTTTGATAAAATGTGCCACAATCAGTGTGCTACTTGCAGATTTATTCATATCAATTTTTGCAATTTATATATTCAGAGACAAGATTGCTATTTCGGCAACTTTATGTTGGATGTCGTACGTTTGCGTCTAGAGAAAGAGGGAAAGAAATATGAGGCGGGGAGGGTGGGGAGAGAAAGAAAAGAAATTAAGTCTGTTCCTCGGGCCACCAGCTGGGGTGTTGTCAAGGAGACAAAGCGTCTGACGGGAGGGTTTGTGTCCCCCTTTTGCCCAGCGGTCACTTCCTGGCCAGGCTAGGAGGTGGGAAATCTATTGCTTCGGGCACAGAAGAAGGCCCATTAATGGCTACTCTAAGGAGGAGAGTGGGCTTGGGGGTGGTGGGGAAAATCCCCTCTGTAGATAAGGCCCATGGCCATCTGAAGAAAGGCCTTCCATCCTCCCTCAAGGTCAAGAACAGGTAGTTCCAAGGAGATCCTAGGCATGGGCCTCCATTTGGGCCTGGCAGGGGGCGTCCAGCCTTTCCTGTCCACCTTCCCACCCTCTAAGATGAGAAGGGAATTAAGCCTCCTGTGAAATTTCTGCTTACAGAAATTTCTGTTCCCAGCCCAAAGCCTCATAACTGTATTTTCACCAAAGGAAGACATTGGTTGAGCACACAGAGATTAATCCTCCTTAGCCTGGGGGATAAATGCTCCTCAGTGGGGCAGTGTTAATTGCCAAGCTTGGTGCAAAGATCATTTTGAGGCACTTAAGAAATACATGATTTTTATTAGTATAACTGTTCCACTAGGAGTTATTTCTCAGCAAAGGGCAAAAGCTTTGCCTGCTTTGCATTATTAGCCTAATTCCACTTAATTGTTTCCTAAAATAAGGGCTTCCTGAACACACATTCCAAACCTTAATAAGTCTGTTGTGGTGGGAGCGATTCTGGATGCGGGAGCTGCTGCCCTTTTGGGCAGAGGGACCCGGGTCTCAGGGCTGAGAGCAGCTTGATCAAATCAGGGGTTGGAAAATCAGGGCTCGGGGTGTCGGTGAGGGGCCAGGGAGGTCTGTGTGAAAACATATGGGGTGACGTGTCATGCAGTGTGAAAAATGCATCCTTTTTTTTTGTTGTTTGGACCCAATCCTCTATGAGGATTCTCAGTTCTCATCTCTGGGCTTCATTTAATTCTATTTCACAGATTTAGAAATGTTGGCCCCGTGGCATGTTTTAAATAAACCAAATAAATGACTGAGCAAATGCTACCAGATTTGTTCTTTGTTCTTCACAGTCTCAAAACTCGGCCTTGAGAAATTGTCTCAGTCCTGGTATTAAATGAAATGCCCATGTTCATCGTACAAAGAATTTTTTGGCTTTTTGTGAAACATGGTTTGGTGTTCCAGATTAGAATATGTACATTGCTACGTATCTGAGCTTTCTTAAGCAAAGTTTCCTTTTCATTAGGAGAAGTGATTTTTCATTTCCCTTCTTTTTGTTTTAATTGTGGTGAAAAAAAATTTACCATGTTACCCACTTCAAAGTGTACAGTTTGTTAGTGTTAAGTACATTCACACTGTTGTGCATCCATCTCCAGAACTCTTTCCATCTTGCAAAACTGAAATGCTAGCCCCGTTAATCAATAACTCCCCATTTCCTCCTCCCCAGCCCCTGGCACCCACCTTTCTATTTTCTATTTCTATGAATTTGACTATTCTAGATACCTCATATAAGTAAAATCATAGAGTATTTGTCTTTTTTTACTGGCTTATTTTACTTAGCATAACATCCTCAAGGTTCCTCCATGTTGTAGCATGTGACAGGATCTCCTTCCTTTTTAAGGCTAGCTAATATTCCATTGCATGTATGTATCACATTTTGTTTATCCATTCATCTGTCAATAGACACTTGGGTTGCCTCCACCTTTTGGTCATTGCGAATAATGCTGCTATGAATGTGGGTGTGCAAATATCTCCTTGAGATCCTGCTTTCAATTTTTTTGCATCTATACTCAAAAGTGGAATTGCTAGATCTCCATCTTTTTGTAGGAGCACTTACACAGGTTGTGGAAATGGTGGAAGATGAGTATTTGCATTTGAGTTGAGATAGCATTCACAACTGAAAATTCACATTCGTGCCTCTGCTTTCCCATCATATGCCTTCCTGTCTTTAGGTAAATATCGATGAGTTGATCTTGACTTAGTTTTCTCATTCAGAGATGGTAAGCTATTTTCAGCCATATCTTATAAGTATTAGGAAAGAAAGCCTTTCAGAGACCATCACATCTCGCTGCCATATTGAGACATGGGGGTGGGCAGGACGTGAGGGGATTGGTGACTTGTTGTGTTTCATATAGTCTGCTTGATTCAGAAGCAACAAACTCATTTCCATTCTGGCTTTGATAGTTTGGATATCTTACTGAGATTGCCAACAAGTTAATCAAACCGTTAAAAAAAGCAAAGAGTTTGTCTTCTAGAGAGAGATCCCTGTATAGCCTGTGGAAGCTAAGCCTTGAATTAAACCCTCCTGCTTGATTTGTTTTCAGAAAGGATCCTTCAGGACTCCTACTTCCCTTGTATTTTCCCCCAGGCAACTAACAGAGCTGGGGCTGACTTGACTTAGAAGGCTGCAATGCGTTAGGTCAGGAGTCCGGGGGTGGAGTCATCATTTTGATCATTCATTTGAAATGTCAATACTGCAGACACTCGTTGCTGGGTATTTCTCCACATTTCAGGTTTAGAGAGTTGAAATTTGGTCTTGAATAGATAACTCCTTAGTCTAATAAATGAATATTAATGTGTTATTTAGGCCCTTTCTAAAGAGGTTTAAATAATATTGCTTCTCAATGCTAAATTCTGTACACATTCCAATAGAAGAAGCAAAACTTTTAAGCAGCAACAATTTGAACTATTTAAAAAAATTATTATTTCGTTCACACTCTCTCTTCCTTATGAGAGGACACTAAAGGCAAAAGAGTAGCTGAATGCTCTCGGCACCAGGCTGTAGGTAACTACAGTCTCTGGAACCATGGTTTCAGCAAGATGCCTCTGACTTCTCCATCAGCCTGGATTGCATCAGACTCTCAGGGGGATGCCCCAGAGTTTAGAACCTTGAAGAGCTACAGCACTAAGACAGCTTTGCAAAGACTTCAATGACATGAGTTTTTAGGTATCCAAAGAATTACAGATGTTCAAAAAAAAAAAAAAACTCACCCTCAACTAAAATGATACTTGGGACAAACTGGAAGGTCATCCTGATGATTTATATCCTGTGATTTCGGTGTGTGGTTATTTTGGCGTCTTTGTGCTTTTAGCTGAGCGTCCTGAAGCTGTGTCTGGGAAATACCCATTTCTAGGAGCGGTTGTTTTGGTGAATCAACTCCTGAATTACAGTAACACCCAAGTAAAGCAAAAGATCCATCTTTCAACTATGTACCCATTTTTTAAACCACTCAGATGATATGCCCTTTTAGAAAGTGTTTATTCAGCCCTCGGGGAGCTTTGACAAATCCTGACACTTCCGTGAAGTTTTTTAGTGCTTTGCCCACTTGGCGTCGATGGCTTGAACGTGCCAATGTTTCTTTGTCAAACCCTCTCTGAATCTGGATTAGAACACTGAATACAACCAGCTCCAAGGATCGCCAGCTCAACAACTGGTGATCCTTGGACCTGAGAGACCCAAAGGACTGTGGAATTGTAGCTCAGGTTGGCGAAGCTACAGATACTTTGGTAGAAGTATAAAGAAACCTTGGATGATGCTTTTCACATGCTCTTAAATTACCCAAATTGTAAAGAGGAAATATGCATTTAAAGTTTCAAATGTAAAAGATTTCCTTACAGTATTTCAATGCAGCAATTTAAATAGGCTATAGGGTTTCTTTTCCTAACTAATAATAACCCACTTTTGTCACAAAAAGCAAGGTGAAGAACTTAATTACATGGGTGTGGTCAAAATATTATCTTCCACTTTGACTCCTTGCCAACAAACACAATGTCCTTTCTTCACCAGACCCTCTAGGCAAGGTGCTGAGGCACTTTCTCTGATGTACGGCTGTGTTGAGTTGGAGAAAGGGTACTTTCCAAAGAAAAGATAAAAATCCGCCAACATTCCCTGTGTTTCTTCAGTCCAGAAATACAGGTCGGTTACCACAAGGTTAGAAATTACCTGTTTGCTCAGACACTTTGAGAAGAATAGAAGCTGCTCAGAAAGCTTTGCTCAACCCTGAATAGCTCGCACTTAGAGAGATGTGGTTTCTTATTTGTGAAGCTGGGTAGGACAGTGTGGCTAAGATAATAACACCTAACAGTTAGTATGTGCCTGGCGCTGTTGTAAGCCCTCCATTTAATCTCCATAATGACCCTAAGTAGTTTTTATTATTATCCCCATTTAGCAGATAAGAAAACTGAGGCCCAGAGAGGTTAAGGGATTTATCAAGGTTCAAACACAGGAGAAGTCTGGTTCAAGTCCATTCTTTTAACCACTAGGTTTCACTGCCTCTCAGCCTCTGGAGTACAGGCTCCATCTCATGCTAGTTGCTGGACCAGTGTACTTCTCTGAGTTTCAGTTTCCTCAAATGTGAAGTGAGACTATAGATGATGATAAAGACTCAACTGTTTAGAATTTAGCCATGAACTTCCCAGGCCTTTGGTGCTTTGCCTGCCTGGCATATATGGCTTGAACATCCCAATTTCAAAGGAAATACATATTTAAAAATGAACTAACCATAGAACTCAGATCCTTGTGCATTTCAACTATCATCCATGCTTTAGGATATATTGGACTAAGTCACAAGTTTTTAATCAAAGAAGGTGTGTGAAGATGTGTGTTTGTGCATGGTGTGGTTATTGGTCCTTAAGCCAAACGCCATAATTTCTAAAAGAGCTCATTTTTACCATACTGGGCTAAATATTACCCTTGGTAACAATGCATGGGGCAACATGTCTCATTGGGAGTGTGTGTGTATGTGCATCTGTTTTGCTAAAAGTGATATGCTATGGTATGCATGTTACACTTCAATAAAATTTTTCTTTAAAGAAAAAAGCAACACAGGAAGAAGTGAGTTTCGTACTAGTCTATTTTCATCGGATTTATGACCCTGCCTAAAATTGTTTCTCTTATAGTACTTCCTGATGACATCTTCTTTAATTTCACATGAAATCAAATTTACCCAAGGCTCTATTCTTTTACTCTCCTTATTCACTGAAAATTTTAAAGCTTATGATGTATAATTTTTAAGAACTGAAATTTGGATCAATATTGTAACTTTTTTATCTCCAAAACTCTGTTAGGGAAATTCAATCTATTGTGATAAAGGCAACTTTTCTAGTTCTATTTCGCCTTGATAACTCAAACCGCCCACAGTGAGAACTTTCTCCTAGTATCAATTGCTGAGTTACCAACCCCAAAGACAAGAAGAAGAGGTCAGGTAGAGCTACAGGGGAGAAGAAAAAAACATTGATTCTATCTAAGAAATGGCATCCCTCATCCCCATCCAACTTTTTCTAATCATTTCCCTTAAGAGTGAGTAATAGTTGACTCTCCTCCATCAATTCTTTGAGGCTGTTGAGTGGTTTTCCATGGGAATACTCCTGACTCCCCATACTCTGCTTAGCAACTGGCTAAGCTCATAAAAAGTAGAAATTTTATCAACACTAAGCTGAGCTCAGGCTCTGAGATAGGTTCCACAGCATTATCCTACCCACGCACTTCTCCTTTGAGAAGTTCAGAGCTGAATGACTTTGCTTAGGAAACACCTAGAATTAAAGCTGTTTCTATATAAACAATCCATTACTTTTTTAAATTATTGAGGTGAATGCCACAACTCATACAGATTTAGTGGTAAATAACAAACATGAAAGCTGTCCCACCACTTACTAGTTGTGTGACCACTGGCTACTTATTTAACTTAACTTTGCCCCTTTCTCTCATGTATAAAATTGGGCTGTTAATAGCGTCAACCTCTTAAGAGTTCAACTCAATGATTAAATTATATAATGCCTGTAGAATGCTATGCATAGTGGCTGCACATTGTAAGGGCTCGGCTTTCAATGAGTAGGTAACTATTTTTAATAATTGTGTATGTGTGTGTGTGTATACGTCAGGAATCCTGGACGAAATAGTATTTGTTTAAAACAGTAGACTGTAAAGTCTTATAGAATGTTCTGGTCTGATGAAGGGCTGCATAAGTTAAGTGGATAGGTTACCCTTCTGATCAGTGAAGGTGGAAACACAGTGAAAGTTCCGTCTCCTTTCAGCCCCTATTCCCTCTTTCCATTGCCACGCATGTGTGATGTGTGGCTGGCTCTGAAAACAGATGAATCATTAACACTAAGGTCTCTTTAGGACCTCAAATTAACATCAAGATGCAGCGGTGGGCCTGGAATTGAGATTCATCTAGGTGGAGATGACCTGATTACTGTAGGAAAGCTCAATCTTGCTGATTAGGGATTATCCAGATCGAAGTGAAAGTCCATTTTCTGTGAACTCTATACTGTCCAGTGAAGTGGGGATTATTTATCTTATCTCTACGTCCTGCAACCTTCCAGGAGATATAGTTTCCGGGGGAACAGTCCACCCAAGGGTAGGGACTAGGGAGAGGTGAATGAGTCACTTCTCAGTTGCAAAATTTTGAAACTTCTCAGTTCCAAAAAATATAGTAATCAAAGTAGATAATATTTTAATACAATGTTTTAAAAAATCAGAATTAATGCAAAAAAATACATGATCAAAATATTAAAGACAGTCTCCAATCCTGCACTTGCAAGATCCTGCCCCATTGCCTCCAGCTAATCCTGGAGTGATTAGGATTAGTGAAGCTTGATATTACAGAGGAGACGTGTAATGTATAAGGATGTCTCTACATAAAGTCAGTGTCTTTGCAGGGCAGAATGTGTGACCTGAGTATATCGGCATATTAATTACCGAAGCTTCTCCTAGAAATGAGTCAAGAAAATTCCTTTGTGTTGCATATTGAAAGTGTATCTGCTATGTTTCTGGGAGTAATAATAACAATAGTAGCTAAATTTTATTGAGTGCTTGCTATGTGACATTCACTCTGTTCAGCACTTTATATAATTATCTCACTTAACATTCACAGTAATCCTACGAAGTAGGTACTGGTATTAACCCTAGGAGGAGACTGAGAGTCAGAGAGTTCAGTAGCTTGCTTGAGGTTATCCAGCTAGTAAGTGGCCAACCCAAGCTGAAGCTGTAACTTATACACACAGGGTTTGAGAAATCACCCGTTATTTGTCTGAATCCTTTTAATCCGATATTTAAATCTAGGTCAATACAGTTTAAAATGTGCTTTATGCACCCAGGATGGTTTTATAACTTTGGGTGGTGATCTATGAAAAAGCAAATTTACAACCAAATTGCACTGTTAAGAGCTAGTCACATGTCCTGTAAGACTGAGGCATACCATTCCAGAGACACTCCGAGAGGAATAATTCCCTCCACTGCCACATGGCTTTCCCGGGTCCCTTGCTCTGCTTTCTCCCTTGTTTCGTGGTATTTCTTAGGTTGAGAGAGAGAGTAAAGAGGGGAGAGTTGATGGTGATGGGTGATGATGATGATGGTGGCAGTGGTGGCTAACATTTATTGAGGCCTTATCATGTGCCAAGTACTGTGATGAGAGCTTTACTAGTATTAACTCATTTAGTCATCAAAAAGCCTATAAAAGGCTGATTAATCCCCATGTCTGATCAGGAAACTGAGTCTCTGAGAATGTAAGTAACTTGCCCAAGATCACAAACCCAGGAAAAGCACAGGTAAGGCCTATGCTCTTAATGACTCCATTGTAGAAAGAAAGAAAGAAGAATTAAACGGCGAAGTTTGAGATCAGTCTCCCAGCTCCTCTTAAATAGAGCCTTCAGATCTGGTTGCAGCTACTGGAGAAGTTCCCAGCTTTCCAAGAGCCCTATTATCCTGCAGGCCATAGCTGTGATGGGCATCCTTTGGGTTCCAACCCCAAAACCCTTACAGAATTATCCCCAGAGGGCCTCCTTTAAAGGATACTGGGGATTTTTTCTCCAGGACTTTTTTAAGGTTAAAGTAACCTTATTTGGGAAGTTTCCAATTAATATACCTGAATTAAGGGGAAGCAGCAAATGAGTCATGATTATATTTAAATATTTAGTACATGTCATCAGCTCACGATTTTTATTTCTAAGGTTTTAGAGTACATTTTATCAAAATTTTAGTGCCCAGGTGTTAGGATATCTCTGGAAAAGGCATATCAGAACCAAAGAGAAAACAAAATGGGGAGAACTTAAAATGTTTTATTAATTTCCTCTTTTGAAGAATCATAACAAATCTGCTGTATTAGCATGGATCTCGAATGAAACAAACTTGATTAATAAGCACTGTGAACTGCATGAGGAAGAGCAGGAACAACCCAGACAGCTAGGAACGTACTGAGAAATGTTGAACAACTGGCTTTCTGGGAGGGAGAATGCCCGGTTTGTGGTGATGGCCAATTTCCGTGGTGTGAAAACTCCCACTATGGCCTGTTTCTACCCATCGGTGTGATATCCTTGAATGTAGAATTGGGAAGAGATGCACAGATCAGCTCTCATGACCAGCACACTACTAGACCCTCTTAGGGAGGAGTAATTAGATGATGAGCTATTTCAGTGCCATGCCACTTCTGGACTCACTAGCTGTGCAACCTTGGGCAAGTCACTTCACCTCTCTGCACCTTTGTTTCCTCCTCTACAAAGGGTAATACGGAAGGTCCCTTTCCCCTCAACATTTTAAAGTTCTAGAAGGCAGTGACTCCTGCTTTCTCCAACATCCAAATGCCTTTAAGCGCCTTTATGGAAAACCAAGTTAGCGCTGTGCTGTATCCAACAGTGCCTCCAATTTCATCGACTGAGCATAAGGTTTGGAAAGGAGTGACTTACTCCCTTTTGCCTCTTTAAATGCTTAGCCAATGGGGCATCATACATTTTTTACACTTCTTTTGCTAGATGTGCGATCCAGGAGGAAAGGCATGGATGTTCCAGGGCTTTCTTGCTCTCCTGGGGTGGGAATCTGTGTGTGTGACACACTGAGCCATTGCTCCATGCATTTCCTGCCTCCCTAACCCTTTCAGCAGCAGAGAAAGACTAGCGATAGCATTCTACCTTTTTATTTTTATTTTTTACTATCCAATAGCCATTTACAAGGATGGGAATTACTTATATAAAATGGGGAGGCGGGGAGGGTTGTTATTTTTTCTCCCCTGAAAGGTGGCACATCTCTCAGCAAAGAGAAAAAGGCATGTTGCACAAGGCTTGCTGGCAGTGATAGAAGCCAGCGCCGGTTTGCCTGTTGTCACAGCCAAAGCAAAATGCCACCTCTGCCTAGAAGCCAGCGTGCCACATTCCTCTTTTGTGTCCTTGAGATGCACCCATCATGAGGCCCTGGGCTTATAGGTTTGGCCAGGAGGTCACCCAGGTTCCTCGAAGGTCGTCTTCCAACCCCAGGAGGTGGGGGAGGGAGTGGCGTCTGCTCATGACATTCAAAATTGGTTATTTGAGCCCCCAGATTTTGTGTCAGATCCAGCCAGTAAATGTGGAATTTGAGGCCTGGGGTGAACACAAGAGAGCCCCCAGTTGCCAAGAGGGAGGTAGGGCTGCAGAAACACAAATGACCCAATGCTGTTCCTGTCCCCGGAGCCCTTCTTAACAAATGAAGATGCAGTAACAGCAACAGCCCCAGAATCCGAAGGCAGGAGGTGCCAAAAACATCCCCCAACCACCACTACACACACACACACAAAAGTTTCAGTAAAATGTTCTCACTCCTCGAGGGGAAAACCTGTCCATGCCTGAAGCAGCTTGACCTGGGCAAACCCCCTCCCTCCACGAGTGAACTGCAAATCTCCAGGAAAAAATCCCCACCTCCCACCCCGCCTGCTCCCTGGGGAGGGACAGAAGGTTCCTAAAACTGACAGTTTTGCCTCCATGATCTTTAAAAGAGCAGAAGTTGGCTGTGAGGCTGCAATGCTGCCTTGATTGGGGTAGTGTGGTCTCTGTTTGCGGCTGGCTCCAAGGAGAGCCACAATTGGCTCTGATGAGGAGGGAGCCTAGAAATGAAAGATTGCAAAGAGGGCTTCTGAACGCCGTGGCTGAGACTGTGTCGTTTCTTGCAAGGTGAAACTTGGCACTTCTACCTTGCAAGTAAAAACCCAAATTAATTTTTTTTTTAAAGAAATTAAGTCAGAAACAAGGCTTCAGAAAAACTGTGAGTGTTAGGCATAAACTGATTTTGGATGATCTTTAGGTGAGAAAGGGTGGAGTTACCATCAGAAACATGTTTTTATTTATGCTTTTCAAATCCCCACTGGTGTGCAATGTGTGTGCGTGTGCGTGTGTGCATGTGTTGTGTGTGTCTTGGTTAGCACGAGAGAATGCATGGTCTCAATTCTCTAACCACTCTTTTTGTTACATCTTTTCCGTGCACAGTTCATGTAGATGCCCCATAAATAAATATATAGGTCCATCCACACCTTTTCATTTTATTTGTAAATTGTTTAGTATAAGCGGCAATGCGTAATGAAACCTGGTGAAGTTTAAAAGATTAGATTTTTTTTTTCATACTGACACTTCATAACACTGTTCATATGTCTCCGAGATTTATGAATATATGAGCAGTACTGCAAAATTATACCGCACCAGAGACTTCCTGCACCACAGGGGTGGCAGTCTAAAGTGACACAGCTTCAAGCATTTTTCACAGACAAGAAGCAAAATTTAACCCCCTTACGGGGAAGTATGATTTCAACAGCTTGAAATGAGCTCATTTGTAGATGGGTTTTTTTCTCTCATCTTCCATAATTTTTTGGTGTTAAGATTAAAACAGATTGCACAGCCAATGTAAGGGCATATAAGCTGCCCAGAGTATAATTTTGCCCTTAAAGAGAAGCCTTCCTCCATTGTCTTTATCTGAACGCCCCAATAGGGTAAATGAAGGTAAACGTCCCCATAAATTTCTAAGGCACTCAGCCTGATTCTCAGAATTGTCCTTAGCAGACGGGGTCTGGATTTTTCAAAAGGTAAGTAGCAAGTGGCCATCTTCCTGGGCACCTGACACAATGGTATTGGGAAAATAAACAGTGAGTTGAATCTCAACTGAGTACAATTAACCAACAAAAAGGAGAATCAGAAGAGCAGAAGATGATCTTAATGAAATGATTGTATATGAGATGTCTATAGTGGAAGAGTTCTGTTTTAGATTCCAAGTCCAAACGGATCTCTTTTAGGCTGACCTGGTACCTTGTGATTTGGGGCTGATTAACATTCATGATCTCTATGCTCTCCAATCCTCTTTAACCATTTTGTTTCCTCTTGGAACAGAGCAGGTGCTCAAATGTGGCCTGTTCCCTGTCTGCTCTATAAACGCTCCATGATGTGTTGGCTGGAGAACTTTTGTCTCTTTTTTCAGCAATGGTACAACAGCTCCATGAACGTGATCTGCACCTGGTTGACGGACCGAATGGACTTACAGCTTCACATTTATCAGTTGAAAACACTAATTAGGATGGTAAAGGTAAAAGAAAAAAATAATTATTCTTCTTTGCAAATAGCTTATTGAAATACATTTCATTGGCAAGCTGCAGAACTGCCTTAACACAAAGAATATTAGTTACATATAAAACAAGATGATTTCTAAAACAGTATCTCATGCAAGAAAAACCTACGAAATCACTTTGGGATGCATGGTTAATTTATTGCTCAGACGTCAAAGGAAAATTTAATAAAAAGGAATTTGATATTTTATCCAGACTGGAAAAAGACTTCATGAATTTGCTGTGCAAAAATACTGCAGGGGCTATCACGCCCTTTGCATTAGACTTTCAAAAGCTGGCTTTTGGTACCACTATGCTAATGACATCAATTACGAATTTCATTTAAGGTTTAATTGAATAAAATTTTGCCACAATTAATTTAATAGAAATATTTACCTTCAGCTATTTCTAAATATGTCCTGTGATCATTATCAGGATGCAAATCAATATTGTTCTCCTAGTTAATTGAAGTAGTTTCTCTTACAATGCGTGCATACAGTCTAATGTACAGGATCACAAAGGTGAGATAACATACCCTGAAAGTAGCTTTTTTCCCTGTTCTTGTGTGTGCGCCTTGGACTAATGATAATTATTTCAGTGTGAAATCTCAGTGGTTTACATGAAATAATAAGATCACAGAAGGGGGTAAATACGTTTTTGATCATTTCAGTTTCCATTTGATGCTTCAGCATAGAGGGGTTTAAAACATTCGTATGCAGAAATCTCATTCAAAGTACAAAGTCTCTTTTAAGATATTTTAACAATAAAACGTAGCTGAATTTCTCTTTCTTAACAGTCTGCCAAAAGTGCCCCCCATCCCTGCCATCCCCCACCCCACCCACCCGCTCCGCCCCATTTCTTAGGCTTTTTCGGATTAGCACCATCTCATTGAAGGCGCTCCTCTACCCCAGCGCTGACTTGAACCCAATTACTGTTCCGTTGAGTGTAATTAAAGAGAATTGTTATCGTCTGCATTTGATCTCACAAAGAGTCTTCCCAGGAAGGTTACAGACAGCAGTATATTGCAGCTCTTAAAAAAGAAATGTATGCACTCGGACTATGGACCCAGTCTAATTTTCATATTTTTTATTTCAGTTTCTTAAGGCTAGCTCACTAGCCATTGCCTGATCACTTGAATTCCATTTTCTGGGTATAAATACTCTTTGGGGGAATTTTTCTGTTTGACCCTTACTGGGTAGGTATGAAAGGAAGACATTAATTTTAATATTTTTAAATATCTTGTCATTACTGATGTTTCCAGATCATTGTTGAGAATATTGGAATTAGCAGTATTTTATTAAGAAAAAATATGTCAGAGACGAGGTTTATTCTTAGCCTTCTGCCAAAAACTACAGACATGAACCACAGGGAAGGGACACAGAAACCTCACTGCCAAAGGAACTCCTTTACTTTTGTCAAAGGTAGGCCCAGCTTACCTAGTGCCATAACACTGAGGGATGAAGCAGAATTCATCACCTTTTTACCAAGTACATTACCCAGAAATCTCCTTCTCCGAGGGAAACTTCCAGAGATAATTGGCTCTCTTTCCTCCCTCTATGTCCGCTTTGTTTATTCATCCATTCATTCATTATTCAGCAAGCACTGATTCATTCATCCAACATTGGATAAATATTAGTTGAGCCCCTACTTGTATATTACAAGATAAAGGATTTAAACATGGCTAGATATTGGTTCATGCCCTTAGGCATTTAGAGTCTAGTTGGGGAATGCACCACTCTGGAATTTGAATAAAAGGGAAAATACTCAAGTGCTTTCTATCTTTCTTTTTCCCATCACATTCTGGCAACAATTACGTTATTCTAAGTGGCAACAGAACAACTGATTGAAAGGTACAAAAAAAAAATGAAGTTAATCATCTGGATATCTGGTCTACACTATGCCTAGCATTTACTCAGCCTCCTACCCTTCCCCCTCAGGTAGCTACCTAGCCGCCTAGGAAAGCCTTGCAGCTTGATCATAATTAGGAGGACCTTTTAATTTAGTGTCAAAACCAATTACTTTTAAGAGGGGAAGAAGGTGCTTTGGATAATCATGCTGGGACAATAGGTATAAACTGGCCAAGAGAATATGTGGTCACCCTATCCATAATCTTATATTATTGGACGTCATTGAGCTGAACTACATTCACTAGCTAACTCTGCAGTCATTACAACATATGTCCTTCAAGAGTGATTGACATTGTGATTGTTGACACTATGACTGCATTAGACGGACTGCAAAAAATAGAAATCACTATGGGAGTGGTATTGAAGTATGTTAACATTTCTTCTTTTGCTCCCTTAGCAAGTTTCCCATATCAATAGGAGAAGCAAACAGCAGAATCAGTAGCTGAAATGATATGCAGCGTGATGAGAAGAGTTGTAGTTAGAGAGAGACCTTTTTCAAAAAAAAAAATTTTGTGAAGTAGACAACAGCCAGATGCTTCCGGTCAGGTTCAATTAACGCTAAGGGATTTCTAGAAAAACAGTCCCTGGGATACCTAAGGAAATCTGAGAGAAATCGCCTGAAGGAACAAAGAAAGAATTTGTGGTACAGTAGTCCCAAACCATTGTTCTTGAAAAAGAGCCAAATTTCTTCCTTGAGACCAAGTTGTGAACGGAATAGATATACTTCTTTCCCAAGGAGAGGAGAAATGAGTCACATGCCTGAAACATATTGATGAAGCATTAGCGCTCCATCTCCCCCTTAATTGTTGCTGCCCGTAATAGGTTTCATATACCGACATACATATGTCTGTCTTGTGAATGAGACGGAGGGGTATGCAATTACAAGCCTTAAAAATACTAAAGACCAGACTGCAACAGAAATCGCAAAAACCAAAATCGCTGATCCATTATTTATGCATTATAGCCCCTTACACTGTCTATCATATTATACTAACCTAAGAGAAAGAACCAGATCAAAAAAAAAAACAAACAAACAAAAAGAACCAAAACAATTATGGAACATTTCCCTTTACAGAACTGAATAAACACAAGCTTATGTTCTTTGCTTTGTCTCATCTAATACAGTTTATCCTGTCACAATTTCTCGTTTTCTGTCATTCAATGAATCTCAGTTTTCAGTACAAGTGAAATCTGAGCATGGTGGCTTTTCATTTGACAATGCATGAAGTGTGACACTTAGCTGAAGGTCAGTGTTCTTACCCCCACACTCGCTTTGTGCCTTTCCCTCCCCTTCATGGAGATGAGAGCTCTCTTATCACTGCATTTTTTCCCTCCTTAGAAAACCTATAGAGATTTCCGATTGCAAGGGGTCCTGGACTCGACCTTAAACAGCAAGACCTACGAGACCATCCGGAACCGTCTTACTGTGGAGGAAGCCACAGCATCAGTGAGCGAGGGTGGGGGCCTGCAGGGGATCAGCATGAAGGACAGTGATGAGGAAGATGAAGAAGACGATTAGAACGCTCGAGCCTAGAGTCCACTAGGATGGAGTCTGTAATCAATGCATGTCCTTAGTCTGTTAGTTAACCCCATTAGGGAATTTTCTGTCAACTACCATGCCCATGAGATGTTTACCAATACAATTGCCATTTTAGCTATGTGGTACCAAGATTAGCAAAAGACCTTCAAATCCACAATTTCCTGATTCCATGTCTATATGTTTACAAGCAATATGGAACACCATTCTTTAAATACCGTTCATGGAGAATACATAGTCCAACTGCTAAGTGTGTCCCTGTTATCAGCAAAGTTAAATGATGCTTCATTAATGTACTGTGTATGCATTGACGGTAAATGGATGTGAGGGCGAGTACACCAAGTACTTGCACTTCTTTGGTTCACATACGTGGATGCCAGTTATTTAAATGAGTGCTATAAATTAATTTAATTAAGACACATAGATCTGCTTTGTTTTTTGAAAATCAAAAGGCAACTTTCCAACAACCAACTTTTGGTTCTTTCTGTTCCCCTGAAACTAAAAATCAACCCCTGGTGTCCTTGTTAACCCATTCTTTCACTTATCCATATAGTTAGCCAAAAAAGGATGGCTACATACCAATGGATTGATCCTCTTAATTGCCACGGCAAGGGCAATCTTATCATGATTTAACATCAAGCACAGTTCAGAGCAACTGTCTTCTGTCAAAGTTTATCCTATTAAATGTTACATTTTGCTTTTACGTTTCAATAACTGTGTATGTAAAAAAACTGAATATTTAAATTACAACCCTAGACTATAAATGTTTATAATAAGATATGGATATTTCCTTCAGTAGATTGTAACCATAGTTTAAATTATTTTGTTCCACACTGTTTTTTATATCTGTCATGTACATTGCATTTTGATCTGTAACTGCACGACCCTGGGGTCCTCTGCACAGCTTTTTCTTTCTGTGTAAAGTAGTGGATCCATCTTGCTTTTGCCTTATATAAAGCCTACAGTTATGAAAGTGTGGGAAACTGTGGCTTCTCAATAAACAACTATTCAAATGTCCTAAGAATACACTTTTGATCTTTTTTCCTCTGTCTCCTTTGAAAGCCAGAACTAAAACGCAGGAAGCAGGAAGAGATGAGAAAGAGGAGGGAAGAGATAATTTCCTTAGAGTGTTCTTGAAACTGTTGGAGTGGGTAGTTTTCAAATGCTTGTTTCCACGAGACACAGCCTAAAATTCCATTAATTCAGACTCCACTAATTCAGAATCTGTGGGCATTGGGACATGTTGGGCGGATTATGCTTGCATTGTAGGATAAATAAGAGTTTGCTAAGCAAGAGAGTAGTGTAAACGAGAGAAATGTTTCTCCTGTACGAAGAGAAGGCCAACAAACTGTTTTTAAGCACCGCTTTAACAGCAGTGTTTGTATTCAAACAAAGCGTGTGCCAATTATATATGATTCTTATATATTTGTTAAAGCATTTTACACGATTCTTGAAGACATGGAGTACTCTTCTCTCTCCCCAGTCCTTGTCAGCAATATAATCACCTAGGTTTGAAAGAAATCAAAAATCTTGTAGCCTGAGCTGTTTTATTTGTGTCTGTCACTAAATCAAGCTGTCCTGTCCTTGAGGCTGAATGAGGTTTTAGAGAAATGCCTATTTTTCCAATAGGATCAAGTAGAATGCTCACCAGTTGTTCTCTACAAACCAACACCTCTAAATAGCACAGCCCACTCTGTTTACTCCTTGAGGTCTGCAGGTGCAAATCAACAGTACTTCCTGCCTTCAGCGGATTTACAAGAATAACTCCTATTTATTGAGCAAGTATTCTATGCCAGGCATTCGGTATGGGTCACCTCATTTAAATCTCAAAACAACCCTAAAAGGAGAGGACTGTCATTGTCCTCATTATAGAGGAGAAAGTTGAGGTCAGAAAGCTTGAGGTAACTTGCCCAAAGGTTACACAACTCCATGCAAAAACATTAATGCAGAAACACTACCGTAGAACTGGTAATACAAGTGGTGGGGGCATATCATTCAGGAATGAAAAATCTTTGATCACCCGACAGCACACAGTTAAGTCAGTGTGGCAAAGCGAAGATTTTTTAAAACACATTTGTATTAATTGTATTTTTAGTTACAAAACTAAGGTTTATTTCTTGCAACAATTACAATTCAAAAATGTGCACATTAAAGAGGGAGCATCTGCCCACTGTGTATAGGAGTTGGAAAAAGGAAGAAAATGCTCAGGAGCCATGGAGAAGAGCTGAGCGAGTTAAATAACTAATCAAAAGGTGTGATCCTAAAGGCATAAAGAGAAGCAAGTCAGAAAAGACTGGGTCTCCAAAACCAAGGTTAAAAAAATATATATTCCTTCGAAAGGAGAATTCCCTAAAGCCTAGCACTGAGGGTCCTGTTGAGTAGCATCTCCCAGTGTGGTGAGCTTGGAAGGAGTGCTGTGGAGAAGGAAATGACATCAGAGTAGATCAGAGAGAAAGAACTGATAAGTTGAAATCTCAGGTTATCTTTACCACAAACTCAGAGCTGAGAAAGAGAGAGTTTTGGTATCTTGAGCTTTCTTTTTAATTTCTTTGGGATAGAAACGTAAGTTTTCTCTTTTTTTTCCTATTTATTTTTTAATTAAAATACAATATACATACAGAAAAGTGCACAGATCATAAGTGCTCAATGATTGATTACAAAGTGAACACACTCCTGGAGCAACCACCAGGTCAAGAAAGAAAACATAATGAATACCCCAGACATACCCATGCCCATGGTGCCCCACCCCCAATCTCTACCTGCTCCTTACTTGCCAAAAGTAACCACCATCCTGATGTCTAATGTCATCAATTGAATTTGCCCCTTTTAAAGCTTTATGTGATTAGAATCACAGTATATGTTCTTTCATGTCTGGCTTCTTTTTGCTCTACATAATATTGTCGCTGTAGCTGTGGTTCGTTTCTGTTCACTGCTCTAAGTATTCCAATGTATAAACATACCAAAATTTATCTATCCATGTTAAAATGTTGTTTTTAATTTGGGGCTATTATGAAAAATGCCACCATGAATTTTCACGTACCTGTCTTTGGGTGCAAATGGTGGGTCATAGGATAAAGGTATGTTCATTTTTAGGAGATACTGCCAGTTTTCCAGACAGAGTAAACAAAGTTATACTCTCACCAGCAGAGTATCAAAAATCCCTGACAACACTAGGTATTGCCACTCTCTTTAATTTTTATCCTTCTGGTAAGTGCTGAAGTGGCTTATAATTATAGTTCACTGATTACAAAAATGGAGTTGATTGCCTTTTAAAATGTGTATTGGCAATTTGGGTAGCCTCTCTTGTGAAGTGCATGTTTAAGTCTTTTTCCCTTTTATTAAAAGAGGAAAATTCTAGGGCTATTTGAATACCAGTAAGGAAGAGGTCATAGGAAAAAGTGCCAGATGGACGATGAGACACAGAGATGTGGAGGGAAATGTTAACCTGATGGAAAAGCATTCAGTATTAACAATCAGCCCAAAATAGTTAAGTATATACTGGTTGGGCACTGCTGGACACACCCAGGCTCTCTCTAATCCATTCTCTCTCATCAGCCAGTGGGGCCTTTCTCTCATCCTTCAAATCCCAGGTAAATATGACTTCCCAAGGGAAGCCTTTCCAAACCCCACCTTCAGTTCAGCATCCATTTCCCTGGTATGTATGCTCATAACACTCTCTACTTCTCTTTCATCGTATTCATCACACTCTTTGTGAACAGGTTACTGGCATCTTTCCATGTTTCCTGTAGCTTTTCTCCACTTCAGGAGGGTACAGTCTGTGCCAGCTTCCCTACTCTATCCTGATTGTATTCACTAAATACATGACTAACAAATGAAGGCTGCAAGTACAAAAATGTAGATGATCTGATTGCTATTCTCTTTGAACCTTTAGTCTAAGTGGTATGAATCTTCAAATGACTCATATAGACTAAATACTATAAGATTCAGAGGAAGGAGAAGGAAAGGAAGGCTTCCTGGAGGAGGTAGGCCTTGAAAAGCACAGAGAGAGGACAGGAAAGGACATGGACCAAGCAGAGGGAGTTGAGGGGGTACGCCACTTGACTGAAGCTGTTTTCTTCTCTGATGGATTCCCAGTGCACATAGTAAGCACTCAACAAACACTTGTTGACTTAAGACATCAATGAATATGCTCAGAGTGTTAGGGGAGCCTGGCTTCATGGAACAGCTTATGCAGGGGGTCGGGCGAGATTAAGATGGGAAGAGCGGGTTAAGGTTTCAAAGGAGGACATTTAGTCTAGTTTAGTTTGGGTTTGTTGGTCTGCATAACTGAATGCTTAACCAGTATTTTTATTTTTTCAAAATATTTGAAGAAATTTTTTAAGTTAAAAAAATAAAATAGAGCAGAAATATATTGAACAAAATGTTTAAGTCTCTCCCTTCCCCAACCCATTTCCCCAAAGTAGCCATTGCTAACAGATGGGCATATATTCTTCCAAATATGTTCAAGTCATATACAAGTATATTGGATATATATGTTATATATATATATATATATATCCAATTTCCAATTGGATATATATATATATATGTGTGTGTTATATATATCCAATATCCAATTGGATATATTTATATATTTTTAATATATTTTCACAAATGGGATTCATCTTAAGCCTACTAAGGCGAGTCACATTTTTCATCTATCAGTGTAAGATCATTTCCATGTCTGCATATGTAGATTTTTCCATATTACTTTTAATGCTTGTGCTGTATTTAAGATTTTCTGGTCAAAGTAAGGTGAACTGAAAATCCAGGATGAAATTAGGATGGATCAAAACATAGTGGAGGAAATGAGCCATCTGTAGAAGTGACCCAAGAGACTGTTTGAAATGCGTGACTAAAAAATTTCTTAAACACCCCAAATCCAATCCAGTCTAACTGCACTGTATTATAATTATCTGTTTAAGTGTCGGTCTCTCCACTAGATTGACTACTTCTTGAGGTCAGGGCCTGTGGATCCATTTGTGTATGCCAGTCTTGTGCCGGGGATATAGTAGGCACTCAATAAATGCTGCTTGAATTGAATGGGTAAACACCAAAGAGGCACATTATCATGATGAGGTACGATTATCACCAAGAAAGCATAAACTAAATTTATCGCAAGTACCCTGTCTGTAAAGAAAGAATACTAAATAAATTAAAGAATCTCAACAGCTTTAGGAAAACCATCCACCCACCCACCACTACTATGACCTGAATTTCCAGTACAGGCCTGAACAATCCTGCTGTCATAAATTTAGGTTTCTGTAAAAATTTTAGGTAACCAACCAACAAGGGTTGTACCATTATTGTTTTAGCATAAATTTTATTAAGTCCATTTTATTTAAATTTTAAAATCCAAAATAACTTGCAAAATTCCAAAACAATTTCCATCAGCACATGATTAACAAAACTGAAATCAAATTATGCACAGTTTTGCAATTCTTGGTAAACAAATTTTTAAAAATCAATATCCATCTTTTATTCGAGTTGTTTTGCTTCTCCTTCTAAATACTAAAATTATCATTTGTTTTCCTTCTTATGAAACATGCATTTCATCTAAAGTTGTAAATCTGCATTTGTTGTAACCAAGCAAAACATGAGAACAGGGCCGGCGATGGTGCAATCTGCCAGCAGAGTTCTCTGCCCTGATGACAATACATTGAAGGTCAAAGAAAAACACTGCACAACAAATTAATCACAGCCACCAACTAAGAGAGGGATAAAATGATCACAATTAATACACACAAGTACAAAATAAGAGGAATGCAAAGGCAACAATAATCCAGGAGTACACAAATAAAATTTTTTATTTCCTAAGATTTGATGGTGTGATGGCAAAAAGCAGTTGTAAACATGGTTAAGTTGGCATATTTCCCTCTGTCCATCAGAAACAACTTGGCTTGTTTCCTGGGTGGTGAATACAATTGCAAAGAATAAACAAGGCTTAGCTTAAATCTCCAAGCAGGACACATGTGATTGAAGATAGTACAAATGTCAGAGAAAGTGTTGGAAATTTTGGAATGTATTTAAAAGAAAATCAAAGGTGGGGCCAGCCCAGTGGTATAATGGTTAAGTTCCACACTCTGCTTTGGCGGCCCAGGGTTCACAGGTTCAGATCCCAGGCATGGACCTACATGACACTCATCAAGCCATGCTGTGGTGGCATCCCACATACAAAATGGAGAAAGATTGGCACAGATGTTAGCTCAGGGCCAATCTTCCTCACCAAAAAAAGAAGAAAGAAAGAAAATCAAAGGCAATATGAGAAAAGAAATACCGGTGGTATTTGTACAAAGAAAGTACAGTTTATGTGGAAGCTATGACTAGGTCTCAAATTCGAATGTAACTATATCATTGTAAACAGGACCGCTGAACTATGCACCTTGCTCAGTCTCCTCAAACACCTCCTGGAATACGGCTTTGAGCACAATAAATTCCTCCACAATATTCTTTGGTGCAATTACTTTCATTTTGAATTAAAAAATACCCTTCAAAAAACCAAACATCAAGATTATAGACTAAAAATTCCAGAGCATATGGAGAGTATTGACATCACAATGTATTTGGGAAGTTTGAACTCTTCAGAGGACGCTTTAATTAAACGACTATCTCTAGTTTTGTGATATTGAAAGTTGAACTCCTATGAAGTGTTTTTTGACAGGATGAGGAGATGTCTTTCTCTACAAAACTCAGAGAATAGTTCTGATAAAATAATTCTGAAGAGATTAACAGAGACTAATGATCTCCAAATCAAGGAAATGGGTTTCTTTCTGCATCGACAGCAGGTAAAACCATCTCTGATCCATTTCTTCTCCAACTTTTAGTCAAATTAATTCTACGTCATATTTCATTGATTCTAAGACAAAACTTTTTTCACTTTTAACATTTCTGAAATTGGGATTCATTCTCCCACTGTGAGGAAACAAACTCACATTACACTTACCCTCTGCCGTCACCATATCTCAGTAACAAGGCTGCGATGCACACAGTCTCGGGCTAATATTCCTTTGGAGAATGCAAGGAAAAGGAGGCACCTGTCCCAGGGAAGAGGCTTCCACACCGTGAACTGAGGGCAGAGGCAGAACTAGGGACTGACTCAGGAGTGGCAGTGAAAGAAGTGCCCATTTCCCCCCAATATATTAGAGAAAGATGATCCTTGAGTGGGGGAGGGACCTAGATCCTGTTTTATCAAAGGACGGGGGCTCAAACCACTCCAACTAAATGTTGAAACAAAGATGAAAGCAGAGGCTGCAGGATGTGTATTCCTTTGGGTAACAGGTAGAGTAGGAGGGCCTAGAAAGTAGAGATTGAAAGCACAGGTTCTGGAGTTGGGCTGACCTTGGTCTAGATTTCAGATGATCCGTGGCAATTACTAGCCAAGTGACCTTGGGCAAATTACTTAATTTCCATAGGCCTCAGTTTTCTCATCTGTAAAAGAGAAATAACCAGAATAACAGCCTAAGCATTACTCACTATGGTAAGCTTATTGGGTTAGCATCAAGATTAAACGTGTTAATACACATGTAAGCTTAAAAAAAAATGCACACATGCTAAGTGCTCAGTAAATGTTAGCTAATATTTTACTGTTAATTTCTTAAACTCTTAAGAGCCTGACACATGTTTCAGGCTCTGAACAGATCATAGGTATGGCTAAGTCACTACCCTTTAGAAGCTGGGTTCCACTCCTCACTCTTCCTGTTCCACCTCTTCCCAAAAGAACAACTCATGATCAGCTGTGGACTGGGCAGCAATCTGTTGAGCAAGGTATTCTTGCCACCTAGTTCTTTTTTTAGCATTTGCTTTTGTGCCTTAGAAAAGAAGAATTTGTCCCCCTTGTCTACATTTATTCGCACTATACTTTCATTTGACTGTGGTTCTCAGCAAATAATTATTGGAGGAATGAATAAATGAATTTCTCTCCATGTCTCCCCCTTCTTCATCATCACTGCCTTAATATGGGTTTCCCTAGAAACAGACCCTGAGATGAGGATTCTTGTGCAAATTGTTTACTTGGGAGGTGATCCCAGGAAATACTAACATAAGAATGGAGAAGAGAGATGGGAAAGAGAAATGCAGCCACTATGGGTGGCTGGAGTTTTCATCCCAGAGAACTCTGGGAGCCAGGGCAGAACATACATTTTGGAGTTATCCCTCCAGAGGGGTGAGAGAGCTGGGGTATTTATACCCCAAATCTTGTTCATTGTTGGTTGAGGGCAGCTGAGAGGTAAGGGTAGGGAAGGTTAGCTCTCCAGCACTTCAGGCCTGCAGGGCAGGTGGACAAAGAAAACTCTGGTCATCACAGAAAACCCTCAGGCAAATAAATGCAAGAACAGCAGTGGAAGGCAGACCTGGTTGCAATAAAGTGGTAAGGACCAGGGGGAGTGGGCAGGGCACCAACATCATCTGCTACAATCACCCTTCTGCAACCAAGGTCAGAGGCTGTGGTCAATGTTGGCCTAAGGACAGAAAGAGAGAATCAGCATTTCTCACACCAGGAACATTGCCTCTGAAGGCTAAACTTGGAAGCCTCCCAAGAGTACTGAAATAAATTCAAGCCTCCACTACAATGGAGTACAATGGAGCCAGGAAAAGGAACAAAGTAGATTTATATATGCTAGTACTGAAAAAATGTCCAAGATACATTGTTGAGTCAAAAACAACTTAAGGGCAGACCAGCATTTAAAAGAATGAAAAATTGGGGCCGGCTCCATGGCCGAGTGGTTAAGTTCACGCGCTCCGCTGCAGTGGCCCAGGTTTCGGATCCTGGGCGTGGACATGGCACCGCTCATCAGGCCACATTGAGGCGGCATCCCACATCCCACATCCCACAACTAGAAGAGCAAGTAACTAAGATATACAGCTGTGTATTGGGGGGGGGGGGGGGGGGGGGAGAAAAAGCAAAAAAAAAAGAATGAAAAATTAATAAGCAAATATATAAGTATGTGTGTGTTTGTATTTATATACACATTTTCAAGAGATTAAATGGACATTTGTCCTTTGGGTTTCTCAGAATCCAAATCCAAAATCCATGGAAATCGAAGGGGCCCCTGACTGCTAGCGTGAGGCTAATGAATAGACGCTCTAGCTCTGAACTTTGACTCTTAAGAGAAGGATCTAAGGATATGGCAGCGTTAGAGGACATTCACTGTGGCTCCAGCACAGTCCAAGGGCACCCAGTGACGGGGCAGCAGGCTGAGCAGCAGCAGCAGCATCCCAAAGAGAGCTGTCCTGGCTGTTTTGGGCTGCGCCTCACCTCACTTGTCCCTTGGTTCCTGAGCAAGCCTGTTTCCCCCGCCCCCAGTAGGTTCTATAAGCTACTCCATCCTTTTCTGCTGTCAGTTTCTGTTGGTGGCAACCAGGAGCATGGACTGGATAGGAGGGATTCAGAAGAAACTGGTAACAGGGGTTACCTGCGGGAAACGGGAGAGCAGACTTTGGATGGAAAGGAGATGTATTTTGTTTTATGTTGTTCCATTATTTTAACCATGTGCATTTATTAATTTTTAAAGTTAAAAATATTTTAAGGGAGTGTAGTTTAAATAAATTTACTTTTTAAAGCCTCCCAATAGAACAGCATCTAGACAAGAAACATGTGGATTAAAGTATAGTTCTAGCAGCAGGCGCAGGATGGGAGGGTAAGTATTGTCCTCTCCCCTCTACTCAAGTCCTCTTGCCAGGGAGAGATTCTTCACCTGGAGTGTTTGAATAGAACTCAGGAGGTCCATGAACCTGAATAGAAAAAAAAGAAGAAGGCAGCAAATCACAGTAGCATTTGCACTATCCATGACTTTTTCACCAAGCGAAATCACAGATATTTTCATGTCATGTTACAGTTATCGCAGTATCACAAAATATCGCTTATACTCATCACTGCTTCTAAATTACCTTAGTGATTAGACCTGTCTTTAGATCTTACGCCGTCTGAAGAGGGGATAACTGGTCCACCTGCTCTATAGGGTCACGTTGTCACTGCAATAATAACACTAATTGTTAATAACTACTAAGCTCTCAGGGTCTGGCACACAGTAAGAAACCAGTAACAGTGGCTGCCTCTGGGGAAAGGGACTTGAGATTTAGGGTGGAAGGGAGTCTTGATTTTTACCACCTGCTATATTATGTTGTTTGAACTCAATGTGTTAGCAATTATTATTACTGCATCCAAAAAGTCATTGAGTCGGGAGGCACAAAATTCTGATCTACTAAGAGATCATCTCCTAGATGATACATATTAATTTATTTGTTCCTTTATGATAAGTGAAACAATCTAATCTACAAACATAAAAGAGAATACCACAATGATGTTTGTTAAATAAGCATATGCACAAATTTAATGTAGCAATAGGGATAGAGACTTACTTGCTATGGCTCTTCTTTCATTCTGCAAACAAGCTCTTATTTATAGAATGTTAAGTTTCTCCTGTACATTACTTTGTACCACCTCCACTTCCACTCCCAAGGAACCTATGGAGGTGTGGGTGGGAGAGAGAAGGCACTCTAAAGGAAATCTTTACTCTGGAATTAAAATAAACATCTTCTCAATACCCAAGGGAAAGTCTGGGAAGGCTTCCTTCTCTTCAGTTAAAAACTAGATATCTTTTTAAATACTAGTAAGGAGAATGAAAGTATCAGCATACATTCCAGAACCATCGAGAATGAAAAGTCAGTCTGCCTGTTAACTACAGTCTGTAACTAAGAATCTTGATCTGTGCTGAGCATCATTACAGGACAGCAGGGGAAAGGTCTGTATTTTTAAACTAACATGAGGCCTACCATGTCCTCAGACAACAGCCATACGTGGGAAAAAAAAAATACGAGTGCAAAATACAGTGCTGCAAACTGAGTGCAAGGGTATATATACGTGGCAGAAATATAAAGACAAGAGAGCATAATTCTTTCAATCATTTGATTCATCCAGCAAACCAAGTGTGCTTGCTGTCCAGGCAGGGACCAAAACTGAGCAAGAGAGGCCCCTGTCCTCCAGGAGTTCACAGGCCCGGGGGCTTAAACAGCAAAGACCGCCTCTCAAAGGAGTGTTCAAGGAGTGGCAGAAGAAGGGCAGCATCTTAAGAAGCAAGTTTTTAAAATTGCCAACATCACAGGGATGCTGTCAGCAAAATGTAGACGATGAAAACCCTAAAGGACAAAAACCCTAATTTTTTTCAAGAAGTAAATTGCAAGGGAAAAAAAAGAGAGAGATGGAGAGAAATCTATAAATTAAGAGACTTAAAAGGCATAGCAACCAATCATAATGTATGGACTTTATTTGGGTCATAATTTAAACAAAGGATTACTTAAAATTTTGACATTTTAAGAAAATTGGAAATTTGAACACTGGGTATTTGATGATGTTAAGGAATTATTGTTAATATTTTAGGAGACGGTACTTTATTTATGGGTGGCAAAATATTGTGTCTGAGACTTGCTGTAGAATGGTATGAAGGGGGAGCAGGTGTGGATGTAGATGAGTCAGGATTGGCCATGGATTGATCTTGTTGGGGCGAGGTGATGACATATAGATCATTATTCTGTACTTCATTTGTATACGTTCAAAACTCCTCATAATAAGGCTTGGTTGTTTTTTAATCTCCAGGGGAGATCAGTAGAAATCAGAGAGGTAATGAAAAGCATACAGTTCTCGGGCGAGAGAAGCTCAAATTCCAGCATGAAAATCTCTCTCTTGTGGGTAAATAATCCTCCTCTTTGCAACTTCTCTCCTATTTGTGCGGTATGGGCAGAATCCCTCTTCTCAGTGCTAGTATTTCCTTCGCCTTGAGCCTCTGATTCTTTTTCTAGGCATAGTAAGAGATTTGAACTGGTCCAGCTCTTCTCAGGAGTGCTCCTCTCCTGGCCAGCCAGCTTGCATTTGCAAAATATCTGGCCAAGACCAGAGCATGATCCTTTGGGAGTCCTTTGGGAGAGGCACAGACCACCTTGGCCTCATTAGCCTGAGGCTCTAGCTCGTGGGGCTAGACCTCCCGCTACAGGTTAGCATCCACGTGCAGGACCAAGGGGCAAGCTGGTCTGGGAAGGGACAGAAGGTCTAGAAGACGATGAGGGGGCAGCAGCTCACTTTCTGACTGGGGGCTTCTGGAGAGCAGAGTAGTGAGGAGGCTTCTCAAGGAAATGTTCAAAACCCAAAGCAAGCTGGAACCATTTGGATGCCCAAAAATATGTGACACTGGCCTCCTCTTTTTCTGGACAGTTCTCTCTCTGGCACAGCCTTTCCCATATTTCTTCCTCTATTCTGTCACCCAGGTCTGTACCATCGTTTCTACATTCCAAGTTCTTCATAATTTGGCACCTCAGTCTGCCCAGGGCATGAACATATGTGCGGAAATAGCACTGAGATACCATTTGGGACCTATCAAATTGGTAAGGATTTTAAAATGTCAATGCCCAGTGTTAGTGAAGGATACTGGGAAAGAGGCATTGTACCCCTTTTCTGAAGGGCAATTTGTCAGTTGGTATCTTAAACTTTAAAAATGTGCATATCTTTTGCCATAGTAATCATACTTCTGGGAATTTGTCCTAAGGGAATTAGCTATGCACAAAATTTGTGTGTGAGAATGGTCCTGATGGAACTATTGCAAAAAATTGTGAACAACCTAAATATCCAGCAACAAAGGACTATTTAACTCATGTTAAAGCCATATAGTGGAGTACTACAGAGACATTAAAATCATGCCTTAGCAGCATATTTAAAACATGGGAAAATATTCATACCATATTAAACAGAGAAGCAGATTATGAAACAGTACATATCATATGATGTCAACCTTGTAAATGCATAGAAAAAATAAATGCCAAAGCATTGCCTGTGATTTCTGGGTAGTAGGATTAAACACAATTTTAATATTCTTGTAATTCTCTGCTTTTCCCAAAATTTCTCCATTGGTTGCTTTTTTAAATCAGAAAAAAAAAAAACTTCAGATTATTTGCAAAAGCAAGTAAAGAACAGACTAAGAAAGAAACTCTTGCACTTTTCTCCCCTCTCTTGCTCCAGTCAGACTGAAGGACTGTAGTTATGAATAACAGTAGTTACTGTAATAACAATAGCAAACATTCAAGGAGGGCTTTCCTTTGGCCCGTCACTGGTGGGGAGCTCTTTCTGTGCATTTTCTCATTTAGTGCTCACCACCCTGGGACGAAGTAGATGTTCATCTCCTGTCAAAGATGGGCAACCCAGGCTTGCAGAGAGCTTCAGGAACTTGGCTGTGGACACACAGCTAACTGACCATCCAGGCTTCTAAGCTGATATAATTCCATAACCCACCCTGCCTCAAAGACACTCAGCTCTACAAAGCCCAGAGAGAAATGTCATGTTATGTCACAATATCTTAAGAAACTCCACGCTCTGGGGAGACCCAAGGCCACTCAGACCAGAATTCTGTCACTAGAAAAGGCACCAGCAATGAGCTGCCAAAGGAGGAGTCCACCCATCCATCACAGAAATGCCTGCAGAACTCATTATGTATTAGTTCAGTCTGTGGCCTCTGTTGGAGTGAGAATTTTCTTCAATTTGTTAACTTCACCCTCAGGGAGTTCTTTGGATATGTTTTTGTTTGTTTGTTACTTTTTCCCTCTTACTCTGCCTAGTTTGAGAGTCTTGGACCAGCCTGGCCACGCCCATTATCCATTCTCCATTTCTGGGTGCACAGCCTGGTTTACAGAAGATATTTATGCATGCCTATTGGTTTAATGAAGGAATGTAAGCTGCATGAGGACAGGGATTGAGTCTATTTCAGTAAGCACTGTATCCCTGGCATCTAGATGGTGCCCACTATAGAAAGTCTCAAGCAAGATAGAGGTACTGTCTAACTAATGAATTAATTATACCACCTTGAGTCTTATCTCTTCACACTCTTTCAGGACAAGAGAATTCTTATCTCTTTAGTCTATCAAAATTAGAGCACCAGCACTTACCTCCTGACTCCTATCTAATAAAACTAATTGTTTTAGTTGTAGGCTCTCAGTGTCTTTCTTCAAGTGCTGAGGTCAGATTTGCAATCAGTGCCACTGGCAGAATTCACCATGGATTTGCACAAAGGGATTGTCAAGTATTTGGTTTGATTTCTGTGTCCCAAGGCTTTTTCCTTCTAAAACAAACTTCCCCACCCTCTCCCAGAGCAAAACTGCTAGTTCTGCTAACTGGGTCACTTAGCAGAAAGCCAAGATTCTGTCTTTTTTCTTCTGGTCTTGTCTAGGGCCAAGACCCAGTGAGCTGTGCTCTAAGGACTTGCCAAGGCTTTCTATTAATGCCAGTTCCTACAAACATGTCACACCCCATCCTCCCGCCTTCAACCAGCTCCTCCACCTTCCAAGGCAACCTGCCACTTTGTATCTCTGGACAGCTTGAGGCAGTTCCTGATTGGATGTTCTTCACCTGGAACCCTGGGCAAAGAGTACAGGTCCAAGTTCAAAGCTGTCACCCCTCTGCTGAGGTCGTGGGTGAGAAGAATGCTTCAAATGAGCTGCCCTGGTTAAGCATTCTTGAGTCCACTGCAGGTTCCCTGGGAAGTAGGATCAACTGTCCAGGCTGCAAAGGCAATTGTGTTAGAAGTTTGGATGCAGCTTGTTTTTAAAAGTCTATATGAGAGGCCAATTAATTGATGTGGTTGTCTGGTCCAGAGGAAGAAATTCAAGGGGTATCACTCAAGAGTAGGGTGTCTTTGGTGAATTGGGGGATGGAGGCAAGTCAGACAAATTCATGCTGATTATTCACTTAGATATATAGATATTATAATAGATATGTAGAAATGTGAATAAGTATATTTAATAGATATGTAGAATTATAACCAATATATATATAAAATATTCAAATAGTAAATGTATGCAGGTTGAGGACTATACACAAACCAGAACCTAAACCAGGAAACAGACCCTTACTAGCACCCCAGAAGCTCCCCTTGTACCCCTAAGTTTTGCCTATGTTTGAACTGAAATGGAATCATGCAGTATGTAGTCTTTTGGATCTGGCTGCTTTTGCTCAACATTACATTTGTGAGGCTCATTGATGCTGTTTAGTGTAGCAGTAGTTTGTTGATTCTTATTGATGTATAGTATTTCATTTTGTGAATATACCACTATTTGTTTATAGGTTCCACTCTTGATGGTTATTCAGATAAATTTCCAATATAGGACTGTTACAAATAGTGCTGCTAGGAACATTCTCGTACATGTCTTTTGGTGAACAAAGGTGCACATTTCTAATGGGTATATACTTAGGAGTGGAATTGCTGGGTCAAAAGGAATGCAAATATTCAACTTTAGTAGATGCTGCCAACCCATTTTCCAAAGTGTTTGTCCCAGTTTACACTCCATCAGCAGTTCAGGCTAGTTGTGTAGCTCTAGGTTTTCAGCATGATGCTTAGGAGTACACGTTCTGAAAACAACCCCTTACCAGTTATGTGATCTTGGACGTGTTATCTAGCCTCCAAGAGCTTCAATTTTCAGATCTGTATAATGGGGATATTGATTATGTACACTGACTTCATAGGAAGAAGTGAGAACCAACTAGAGTTGGTGTTTAGCTTAGTTCTGCATCTGGCATGAAAAAGGCCCTCAGGGATGTCATCATCTACTGATTGCTACCCTAGCTCAATCTCCAATGAGAGAGGGTTTGTGTGTGAGTGAGGGAGACAGCAATGGAGGCAGAAAGAGATTGATTCGTTCTCGGTGGAGCTCAATTTAGCATTTTTGCAGTTGTTATTTTGTCTTTAAGTCAAACTACAAATTCTCGTGGTGGAGCAGGTCAGACAGAGATCTTAACCCAGGTGAGAAGATGAGATTCGGCTGAACAGGTGAGAGCTCAAGAAACCCGAGCAGGAAAGAACTTTTCCGTTCGCACGCACACCCGCCAAGTTCCTATCAAAACCAAACCAAATCAAACAAAACCAACCAACCAAACTAAACAAAACAGAACCGAGAGATTCGCTTGCAAAGCGATCACAGCGTTTCGGGTTCTGATCCAATGGAACATTCAACTCAGACCTACCCTGCCCGGCAAACATCCAGAAGTTTGGGCGAAACTGAAATCGGTTCTTCTCACCCCTTTGCCCCTCCAGTCCCTGCTTTCCCCTGCCAGCTTAACTCCTGCTCTCAGCACTTAACGTTAATACCTTTGGGCAGGCTCCACCGCGTAGTTTAACTAGCTGCCAAGTTAAATAACACGGAGGATCCTAAGCTGTCTTCCCAGGGAGCCAGAAATCGACATCACCCGGACTACGTAGGGCCGGTCACTCACCAAAACGCGTTTTTATTTCATGTATGTATAGATACATATATCTCAAATATATATATATATAATATACAGTCATTTATATGCAGATGTGTGCATTATATACATACATATAATTGTTCTTTATAAACGACTGTCTCCTTTGGGTTGCACACCAAAATTGCGTGGCCAGAGGAGAACGCGTTTGCACGAGACGACTGCCTTCGCCCACAGCGACTTGCAAAATGACACGTCCGCTGGCAAATTGCTGCGCGAGGGTATTGGATCAAATTCCTAATTAAATGGCATTTCTAAGTGAAGGGTTGTCAATAGCAGTGAATATATATACGTATACATATACATATATACACATACATATATACACAATATGCATATATATGCATATATATGATATATATATATATATATATATATATATATATATCGTGTGTGATTATATATGCATCCAAGGCAGAGAGGAGAGCACACCAAACTTGGGCGGGTGGAGACTGCAGATCTGCTCTTTTGAGAGACTCCTCTGGCCTAAGAGCGCGCACACTGCCCAGATTTCTGAAGACATGGCGAGTGTCCTCTGATGTGATCGCGTAGGGGGTTGGGAGGATTCTGGAAATCATGATAGGTTTGCACCACCGCCCTCCTCCCCCGTTGGCTGCAAAGCCGGCTGCCCTTGGCTTTTAGGCACCTCTCCTATTCGTGGGTGAAGACCAGTCTGTGGGTGCATTGAGATTTGCAAACCAGTCGCCGAATGCCACCGGCGCTGCAAGACAGCCGCCGGATGCAGTGGGACGGGCGCTCCGCCACCCTGGCTGTGGGCGCCGCAGCCTCCCTGAGGACGCAGGCAGATGCAGACGGCTCTGGCCCATCTGTCCCCGGAGGCCGGGGCCCGAGACTGTGCCCGCGCGCTCCGTGCGGGAACCCGGGACCTCTCTGGGCGCGCCCGGCCTCGCCTGGCCCGGGTGTCTGGGGCTCTTTGTCTCCCGGCCGCACTAATCCTGCAAACCGCGCGCACCGAAGGCAGAGGCCCCTGCGCCTTGGATAAGCCCACCACTGGCAAGCCGGTTCGAATGTTTTCAATAAAATGCTTCCTGGGGGGAAAAAAAAAGAGGATCGCAGAAGAATTTCTCTTCAGAAGTTAATCTATTTTCAGCGTTTAAGCGTGGCACCATGTAAATCAGATCCTAAATGTCCCTTTAGAAAGAAGGAAGGGAGGGAGAGAGGGAGACTCCTTAAACCATAAAGTTTGTTTGGTTTGGGGGTTTTTTGGTTTTGTTTTTTTCCAAACAAGTCACGGAGGAGCTGGGAGAAAGAACATCAAATCTGCCCAGTGGGAGTTTCCCCAAACTCAGCAGCCTTAAGCATCCTGTATGCCCCCAAGCTGCTCAGCTCCCTGGGGACATGGCACAGGAGATGTATTACGTAGTGCAACCTAATAAGCAGGTGAGAAAATAATAATAGTATTTAAAATAAGGGTGCCTCTTGTCATCTAGAACCAAGAGATACGAGCCACCAGGGCTGGAATTGCAACACCTTTTTGGAGTAGAAATGCTTGCCTTTTCCCTCTGTGATCCCAGAAGTGGTGCAAATGTGTGAGCTTTCGCTCAGAAAAGGGATTTTCCTCTGCGGTTGTCTGTACCCCGGGAAGGCGTCTGCCAAGTAATTTGTCCTAAAGTGAGGGTGATTTCTGGCATTAAAAAAAAAAATTTAAACAGAAGTCATCATTACGGTGTTCGGGTTAGTGACCATAAAAAGGCCCGAGGGAGGGGGCAAGGGGAGAGGAGAGGCTCTAGGCGCGCCAGTCATATTTAATATGCTTCCCACAAGAGAAGCCCCTGTAAAATCAATAGACAGCCGCCAGCTGTGCTTAAACCTGCTATTTCAATTAAAACATTGCGCTCCAGTCCTCGGGCTTGAGCCTGGATCCCCAATCAGGGGTGTGCGAGTGGCTTGGCCCGGGTGCAGCGTCCCACAGCCGCAGAGCCCCGAGGTCGCGGTCCAGGTCAGGCCCAGCGGAGCCGCAGAAGCGCCCGGCTTTGGCACCCCGCTCTGCAGCGTGGGAAGAGCCCAGGCCGCCGAGGGGCGTCAGGCTTAACTCTGGCAGTGTTTCCCCACCGCGGCCGAGGTGTGGAGGCCTGAGCGTGGGCCAGATGGGCCGAGGCGAAAGCGTCTGGCTTTTGGCTGAGGCGCCCGGAATGAGATGGGCCCGGAGCTGAGGCCTCAGGGCGGAGGAGGACCCCACGGTGGGTGCAGCTGCAGGCCTGGGTGGCCCGGGCTGGCAGGAGCGCAGCCTGGGGATCCAGCCCCTGGGGCGGAGCGCGCTACGGCCTAGCGAGCCTCACTTGGGCCGTGACCCCTTGCCTCCAGGTCAGGTGTTGATCCGGCGACAGACCCCAAGGCACTGCCACCTCCAAAGTGGAGTTTGTAGACCAGTCTGGACTGGGAGAGACTGGGACCCATCCATCACCACGGTCTCGGCTCACTTCTCTCGGAAAACTACCGCCTTAAAGGACAAGACTTTGGAGCGAGAGGTCTGCTTATCCCTGGAGCCTCCCATTGCCCTTCCTGTGGCATTATGTGGATTTTTTCCCCTATTGAAAATGTGTAGGTAGAAAAAAGTTACCCCCAATCTCACACAACCCCTCCATCAACTCCTTAAAATTGTCAAATTTCAATTCCTACGGTTGTCCCTGTTTGTTTTTTTTTTTTAACAGTTCAGCCTTAAAAAAAAAAAAAAAGATGCTCTCACTGAGAATGAATTTGGAGGGTTGGGGGGGGCAGCGCATCGAAATCTCAGCACTCCCTCCACCAAGTGCCACATTTCCCTAGTCCTCTATTATTCTGCCTGAAATCATCTCGTTTACAGAAAATATTTGTTTGCACTATTAGTTGGTACTGGAGTTAATTACTCAATGTGTTAACGTGAAGTAATATGTATAAAAGTAGGATCAGTGTTTATTGTGTGGGTGAGCTGTTGAGCGGTGCTTGAATAAACTGCAATTAGGGTTAGATAGAGATTAATTAACATGTGAGTGGCAAGGTGTAAAATAGTTTCCAACTCTCCACTTCAATATAATCTGCGGGCGAGGGAAGGAGAAGTTTGTGGAAGCTAATTAAATACTTTCATAAAAGCCAGTGTATTCACCCAACATTTGGAAAGAGAGGCACATTAGGGGCAACTTGTTTTTAACCAAACGTTTTCTTTCTGTGGAGGTAGTACTCCTTTGTGATGCCGGGGAGAGAGAGATGGTTTATGCAGCTACAAAAAGCTCTGGGGATGGCAAGGCAGGTTCACGGAAAGCCTTTGGAAGCATTTCAGCCTGATGGAGCTTTCAAACCAGCAGATCTTTCGAGCTGCTGCCGAGATCAACAATTACCCAATTTGGAAAGGGGGTTGGGGTGCAGTGCTGGTGGCTGAACGGGATCCACAGGAAAGTCGGGACACAAATTCGGGTTTTGAGACCCTGCGGGTGTTTTGATACTGTTTCAATGTCAGGGTGAGTTGTTGGTTTGTTTCCTGGTTGGTGGTGGTGGTGGGGAGTTCATCTGTGTTCTTGTTTTCACATTAATATAGGGATGGGGGTACATTGGGTCTGGAAGTCTGCGTCTCTGAACATCTAAATTAAATGGGCTGTATGGAAATGTTCTCCACAAGAGCAAGGTTCTTTCTAGCTTTGAAATCTGGAAGTTGGGGGACGGGGAGAGAGGGAGGGGATAGACTCCTGTCTGCTGAATTTGGAGGCAGTTTCCCAGCTTGGCAGGGTGAGAAAATAAACCCACCGCAGCTGCCCTACAGGCCACTTTCCCTCAGAGACCGCACTTGGCTCCATCTCTTTGCTTTCCAAGTACACTTTGCCTTTCCCTTACCTGCAGTGTCAATATCCTGTCTGAAATTACACCTCGGAGGGGGAGTGGGTAGGAGAGAGAACTTCTGAAGGGGAAAAGGAACGATTTGCCTGAAGACAAAACTAGCCTTTTCCTGGTCCCTTTCCCTGACGGTTTCCTGGGGATGTTTTGCCCCTGAGAGGCCTGGGACAGGATGGCCAGTCCCTCAAGACCTGTTCCTGAGGGAAAAAAGAGAGAGTTTGCGTCCATCAGCACTTTCTTGGGCTCGACAAGATCGTGTGTCTTTGGAGATGGAATTCACTATCAAACCCTCAACCCTGTTTGCTCATATTATACCCACGGTAATCCTCTTAAACTGTGGTTGCGGCTACAAAGCTCGTGGTCTTGCAAAAGCCGGCTGGCAAGATATAATTGTCCCGCAAACAAAACTGTCCAAAAGTTTTTTAAAAACCCCTGCACCCCCTCCTTCTCCTTTCCTAAACCTAATTCTCTCGCTCGCTCTTTTGCTAGCCCCCCCTCCCATAAGAACACTCGGCCTCGACCACTTTTGTTGTCGCCAAGAGCACCCGGCCTGTTGAAAGTGCTGGAGCGTCTTTGAGCAGTTTGTTGTGATACGCAGGTGGAATGGTCTGCAAACAGATGAATTCAGCCCCTCCAAACCGAGCGCGGAGCGCGCTGCTTTTGTGCGCCAGGCACAAAACGCTGAATTCCTCCGAACTTACTTGGGGCTTGTCTAGAAAAGGGCCTTTTCTTCCCTCTGCTTGTACCTCTGGCCACACTAAGTCTCTGCCCGCCCCCCTCAGGCCCCCTCCCTCTCCCCTCTGATAATCCTTCTCTTTATTTTAGAAAAACACAAAACCCGGTTCCACGCGGTGCTTTAGTGGCTAAAAGTGAAAGAACTGCCTTGGCAGAATTCAGCTCTACGAATCACTTCGGAAAATTGGTTCGACTGAATGGCCTTAGGAGGAAAAACGTTTTAATAGGATCCAGGGGAGGTTCTGCTGTTTCAATCTGCTCCTTAAACAGGTGGAGATTGGACCTTCTCAATTATACAAACAGTAAGTACCCATCAGCAGGGAGAGCCGCCCTCCGAATCCTCCCCGCACGCAGCCCTAAACCAGCAGCAGAGCCGGGCTTTGCCTCAGAAACCCGATCACAAATCAGCGATTCTGATCGATTAGGATCTCAAACAGTCCTCCAGCTCGCAGTGCAGTCTCCTCCAGCCGAAGGCGGCGAGTCGGCCAAAGAGGGGGAGGCGCACTCGCCCGGTGCCGAGGCCCCCGGGGTCTGGGCGCGCGGCCTTGCTCTTCCGGACGCTTCGGGGTCGTCATTAGGTGGCGGGAGCTCTCTCTCGACCTCAGACGCCAGCCAAGGCGAGCTCGTTGTTTTTGCATAAATTAATATTTCCCCATTAACAAGTTCCCCCCTCCAAACGCGGCGCTCGCGTCCATGCGCCACATCCTAATGAGGTAATTATCATTTGCGCGTGTTCGGGGCTGGCGCCGGCTCCGTGGGTAAATGGCAGTTTATTAGCACGATGCCCAGCTCGGCTGCAGAGGGCTAAGGGATACTTCGGCGACTAGACGGACAACCGGGGCCCTTTGGGGCGGCGCGTCCAGGACGCCCTGCCCTCCCCGCGTCCCCCAAATCTGTAGGCCCGCAAAGTTGTGAATCACGCACGGAACTCTGCCTGGGTTTAGGCTCCCCCCCGCCCTTCTTTCCACCGGCAAAACCATCACGATTCTTCCCCCTCCCCCTCCCGTCTCTTCCCTCCTTCCCGATTCGCGAACCGCTCGCACTTTCCCGAGGGGAGCGCGGGCGCCAGTAGCCTCCTTTTAAAGTTTGAGGGGCGGTGGCGGCGGCCGGCAGGCGCGGGGGAACACAGGGGCCGCTACGGGAGCCGCGCCGCCGCCCATGTCATTCCACTTCAAGTGACTTCATGTGATGTCAGCTGAATGTAAAAGACAGTGATCTCACGCGGAGGGGAAGATGTTTGCCATCAAAATGTGACAGAGGAGACACGCTGCATGGCTCGGAACGCATCTCCTTGGCGGTGGGGGAAAGAGGTAAATGCAAGGTAGCTCTACTGGTCCTCTTTAACTTTGCCCCTTCACTGTCCAGCTCGCAGCACGCGTGGCGGAGGCCGGGGTCCCGGGAACGGCTCAGGGGGGTTAATTTGAGGCTCTTTTCTTTCTTTCTTTTTCTCTCTCTCTTCTTTTCCTTTGTAAACCCTCCCCTTTTTCCCCCTTTCAAAGTCCCGGGGCAGGGGCTGGTGGGTTCCTTTCCGCGCTGGGTTAATGGGCGGTAATTTGGTACCCTTGGGTGCACTTTGTTCTGCCCCTGTTCATTTGAATGCAAATGGGTGACCTGGACCCGACAAGGTGCTTATTAAGTTGCGGTTTCCCTCCCTGCCTTTTCCGGAATGCAGACTTAGAGGAGAGAAGCTGCGCCCTGGCCCAGTCCAGCACGGCTCGGCTCGGCGCGCCATGGCAAGCTCGGCTTCCCTGGAGACCATGGTGCCCCCGGCCTGTCCGCGCGCCGGAGCGTCGCCGGCCACTTCCAAGACGCTGGCCTTCTCCATCGAGCGCATCATGGCTAAGACGTCGGAGCCCCGTGCGCCCTTTGAGCCCCGGCCCGGGGCACTGGAGGCGGACGGCGGCCAGGGCAAGAAATTGCTCAACCTCTGCTCGCCGCTGCCCTGTATGATCCCCCTCCAGCCCCTAGGCTACGAGGTGCCGTCCAAGACGCTGCTCAGTTACTCCGAGCTCTGGAAAAGCAGCCTCCGGGCGGGCGGCGGTGGAGGAGGAGGAGGAGGCGGCGGCGGCGGCGGCGGCGGCGGGGGGGCCCCGGTGTGCGGCGCCAGCGGCTTGTGTAAAACCAACTGTGGCGTGTGCTGCAAGGCCGAGCTGGGCCTGGCGCCGTCTGCGCTGCCCGCGGGCAGGGTCATCAAGCCGCAGGTCATCAACCAGGCGGTGGGGCTGCCGGCCAGTGGCTCCCTCTACTACTTCAACTACCTGGACTCTGCCGCGTATCCGCCGTCTGAGCTTCTCGGCGGCCACCTCTTCCCATCAGGCCTCCTCAACGCACAGGCCCCCGCCGCCCTGGCTGCGCACCCCAAGCTCTTTCTACTGGAGAACGCCAAGTTGGCCGGCCTGGCCGCGGACAAGTTCCCCCATCCGGCCCCCTACACCCATAAGGAGCGCTTGCCCGCGCCGCTGGAGCAGGTGCTAAAGGAGAACTCGGCCCTGACCGCCGAGCGGGGCGGCGTCAAGGGCCACGGCAAGCTGCCCGGGGGCTCCGCGGACGGCAAGCCCAAAAACTTCACCTGCGAGGTGTGCGGCAAGGTGAGGCCCGGGGTCCGCAGGGCCGGGAGGGGGGAGCAGCAGCGGCTGCCTCCCTGGGGCAGCCTGAACCGCCCCCTTTTCCAGGTCAGGAGCTCTCCACTGTCTACCTAAATTGGGGGGCCTCCTTGGGCCTCAGTTTCCTATTCTGTACAATGGGGATGCCGTGGTCAGCAGCCACACAGGACTGGCGTGAGGAGTGGGTTGGGAAGCGCTTTGCAAAATGAAAAGGGCTCTGGTTTCTGAAGGGAGGTGTTGGTTGGGGGAGGTAGGCTGTGGCCTCCCCGGGCTGATGATTCTAGACTCTCATACGGACACACCACAAGGCCCCCTCGTGTCCTTCCATAGGTGTTTAACGCTCACTATAACCTCACCCGCCACATGCCGGTCCACACCGGAGCCAGACCGTTCGTGTGCAAAGTCTGCGGCAAAGGCTTCCGCCAGGCCAGCACGCTCTGCAGACACAAAATTATCCACACCCAGGTACGTGGCCCCGGGTCCGGCCCGGCCCGCGCGCAGCACCCCGCGCCAGAGCGACGGCGTTGGGGAAAAGATGGTTAAGGGTTCCCCTTACCCCTCCCAGGGGCCCATGTCCCTTCAAGGTACCCCCGAGCTGGCCTCTCCCGGCGGGGCCTCGGCCTCACTGTGCGCGCGTCCTTCTCCGCAGGAAAAGCCGCATAAATGCAACCAGTGCGGCAAAGCCTTCAACCGCAGCTCCACGCTCAACACGCACATCCGCATCCACGCGGGCTACAAGCCCTTCGTCTGCGAATTTTGCGGCAAAGGCTTTCACCAAAAAGGTAACGCTCGGGACGAGGCCCTCTCCTCACCTCACCTCGGGACACGGCGGGTCACCGCTAGCGGGAAGGCAGAGAAGGATCCGGAGAGAGGAAGCGCGAGAGCCGCAGGCTCGGGCGCAGCATTTCTTTGGAATCGGGTTGTGCCGGGTTTGGGTGGAAGCTCTCCGGGCCGGGTTAGTAGACCTCGCTGGATTCAGGCTGGTTGCACAGGGAGACTGAATTTGAGAGGTGGGAAGAAAGGAAGGAAGGGGCAGAGGGAAAGGAAGTAGGAGAAAGAGAGGGTATTGCCCTATAGAAAAAGCTTCCCATTGTAGCCCGGACTCCCCTTTCAAATGAAAAAAATTCGAGGCAAATCCACCTCCTGGGAACAACTTAAGATTGGGGGAAATCGCTACAGTCCCCAGAACTCCCAGGCCAGGCGCCCCGCTTGGATTTTCCAAGGCAGTTTCGGATCTCCTGGTGGTAGTTGGGGGACCAGAGGGAGTGACTTTAAAAATGAGAAGAAAAAAGAATGAGGGACGAAGCCCGGGTTCGTGCGAATTTCTTCGAGCGAGGCAGCAGCAGAGAGAAGGACCCGATGCGTCTCTGGGCTGCGCAAAAGTTTCCAGGCCGGCGAAGCACAGCGGGAGGGAGGCTGCGCGGGCCTCAGGACCGGGAGGGGCAGGGGCGCGGGGCGGCTACGCGGGACTCGTCCTCCGTCCTGTGGTGAGAGCCCCGGGCTTGACGCGGACGAAGTTTGACAACTTCTTCACTCGGAGAGGTCGCGCCCGCCTAGCCAAGCGTCGCCTTCTTTGCGCGGGCACCTGAGCCAACCCCGGGGCGCCCGGGCCCCCCCATTGCACTTCATTCCCCCCCACTTTTTTGTTTTTGGTCTCCTGTAGGGAACTACAAGAACCACAAGCTGACCCACAGCGGCGAGAAGCAGTACAAATGCACCATCTGCAACAAGGCCTTCCACCAGGTCTACAACCTGACCTTCCACATGCACACCCACAACGACAAGAAGCCTTTCACGTGCGCCACTTGCGGCAAAGGGTTTTGCAGAAACTTTGACTTAAAGAAACACGTGCGCAAACTCCACGACAGCGTGGGCCCCGCAGCTCCCTCCACAAAGGACCTGTCTCGGACAGTGCAGAGCTGAGAGCTTGCCTCGCCCTCCCTTCCAGCCCCATCCAGCCCCAAACAGATCACACGTATAAACTTATTTCTAAAATTAAAAGAAAAAAAACTATAGCAGAAAGGCTAAAATCTATTTATCGAAACCAGCATATTTTTGGAAAGCTAAACGTTTCCTCGGTGACTGGCAGCAAACGCGTGGCTCCCACCTTTGTATATTCGGGAAACTTATTTAAACCCAGTGCGCCGAAACGTATTTAATTTCAGGCCTCAGCTTCTCCTCGGGCGGCGGGTTTTAACCCCAGCCTGTCACGTGAACGCCCCGGAAGAGCGCGGCGCCCCCAGCCATCTTTATACAGCCATGTAAATCCTCCTGTACGAGCGAACACGGAATATATACATATATAACTCAATAAACAGAATCATTAGTGCGCGTTTTCTTTACCCCACCCCTCCCCTCGCCGCGAGGTCAGCTCAGCAACCCCAAAGAATGAGAAGGAAATAGGCGTGTATAGCATTTCCCTCCCCAAATGCGACTTCCTTTCGGGCGCTGGGACCGGGATGAGGCCAAACCGGTGTTCCTGCAGCGCTTCTGTGTTAAGATCCCCTGAAGAGAGGGCGCAAAGGCCTACATTGGCCTCCACGTGGTGCCAAGTTTCTATCTGGTGACTTCCGACGCTTGGGATTCTGGGTGTTGCCTTATTTGGTTGAGAAAATTAAAAAAAAAAAAAAAGGAGGGGTTAAAAGTGGCTGACTGTAGGAGAGCAGGTTTTGGGTGCGTCCTCGAGCAAAGCGCCGCGCCGCGTGGGGGTTAACGGCCGGGGCACATTCCCTTCTCTGGGTGACCTAAGGGGGGCAACTCTTCCTCCCAGTCTTTCCTGGAAGCGAAAGCTGGAGGCCAAGGGATCCCCAGTCTAGCTGGAGCTCTGGGGCTCCCCGGCCCGCGCTGCTGATCTGGCACCGGCCTCCGGGTGCTTTGCGCCCTGCCGCAGGAGGGCGCACCCGGGCTCCCGGAGCTCGCAGCCGTCGCCTCCCGCGTCCTGATTACCGCGCAGTTAGCCCATTTCCTGAATAGCTATCTCCGCCGCCGAGCACGCTGATGAAATGATCTCACGCTTGCTTTCTAAGTAATGACCCAAATTAAGAGAGAAAACAGAGACCCTTCAAACAGCATTACATTAATCATCTAATCATTCCCAGGAGGGGGCTGGCCGCCGCCGCCCCGTTTGATCCGAATCTGGATAATCAAGAGCTCGGATTACTGGCTCGGCGCGCCCGGCCTCCCCCTCCTCCCCACTCTTAATATTTGCGCCGCGATTCAGCCCACGTCTTCTGGAACAATGTTCCCCAGCGCGGGGAGGAAATGCGGCGCGGGGCAGGGCAGTCCGCTTCCACGCAGCCTCGCCATTGCAAAGGCTAGGGCGGCGGCGGCTGGGCGCTGATGCCCGCGGATTTCCACGGCAGGCGGACGCTATTTGGAGGGAAAGATGGTTAATGCGAAAGGAAACCCCCAAGTAATTCTGACAGTGACTTGAGTGAGGATATCCCAACGCCCAGCATACAGTAGGCGCTCAGTGCTGCTCGCGCTAGAGACTTCCACAATCCAAAAAGCTGGCATTTCCCGAGCGCTGCTCCACGCCAGGCACTCGACACACATTCTTTCGAATGTTCACAACAACACACAATCTGGAGACGACTATTTCCATTTTACCGGGGGACGAAGAAACTGAGGCAGAGATAAGCTAAATGACATGCCTAGAGTCGGTCACAGGACTAGTAGGGGTTGGGATTCGAACTCTGGGCTTTATGGAAACCGAAAATGCCTTCAGTCCTCGTCGGTGGAGAAGGAATTTCCAGGTTGGGACCCGAAAAAAGATGTTTGGCTGCCGGGTGGAAGCTCTGTCCTTGTCACAGCCAAAGGTTGGGTCCCCGGCCCCCGCCTAATTCGCAGACCCATTGCGCGGAGAAAAAGAATTGTCGATTTTGTTTGCACAGAGGACGGCGACAGCTTCCTCAGGCTGTCGCGGGGGTATTTTTAGTACCTCCGATTCAGAAATAGGAACGTGTACATTAGAATTCCATTTCCTGAAAGGAGAGCGTCCTCGTTTTTTTGTATTCCTCCCCCCGCCCCCCACCCCAGTCTGGGAAGACGCAGCCAGGGGGTGGGGGTGGGGGGGACTAGGAAGCGAGGAGGAATTTAAATGTTAGCTCTTTCTGGCTGCACTTCGCTGAGGGGAGATTGGGACCCAGAGGGATATGCAGATTTAACTCCGAAATCTCGGTGGATGCCACAAACCCCAGGAAACCCCAGGATGGGCGAGGAGGACTTGGCGGCTAAGGATATGGAAATGTCGCCTTGCTTTTCCCAGACATCTATCCCCAGGGGGATTGCAGGCTGGTTTGAGGAGTCAGCTCCTTTCCTTGTTCTCATACTAGGTTTTATTAGCCCCGCCTCGTATACAGACCCCTCCCCCATTTCTGGGAGCTCTTGGGTGCCCTATGACAGTCGTCTCAACCAAAATCCCTTACTTCCTGCATTCCTGAAAGGATCCTTTGCCGATGCGCTTCTTGGAGACCACACAATGGTCAGGGCAAGCCCACCTTCTTCCTAAATAGTTCCCAGAACTTTGGGCCAGGGGCAGACACCACAAAATTTAGTATAAAAGCATCCTCTTAGAGAATTGGGTTAAAAAGTTGGTCTGCATGTGGAAATCTTGATCAAATTCTCCTCTTTCCCTTTAAGAAGAAAAGATAAATAAAAAATAGATGGGGCACCCTCACCCAGCGAAAGAACTTTCTTTGAGAAATTCTTCTAGGTTTTCACAGGAGAAAGACTAAAAGGGTGGCCCATCTCATACAACTGGAGAAATTTGTTTCCAGGTGACAGTTCTGAAGAGGCATGAAGATCGCATGCTTGCAAACTAGACAGCAAATGAAATAAAACGAATGGGTGGAGCAGGAGACATTTCTCTCTCAGATTGCTCATCTCTGCAGTCAGGGAGAGGCGAGTCACTGTGGCTCTGGCGTAAACCTGAGGGGAGTTTCTTACATACTCCAACCTTCTTGAGGTTGTTTCCTCATAACTTGATTGTTACTTAACCTTCACACCAGCTCCTGTCAATCGCTCTCACCTGAGGAGGTGTTATTTCACATCTGGTAGTAATTGCAGATAAACAGAGTTCTTCTGTATCCATAGGGCTTAGCTCTGCTTTCCACAGGTTTGCAGTCACTCCTCCCAAGTTTAAGATGTCTGCTTCCTTAAGGTGTGGGATTCAAGAAAGAATTCCATCACCTGAGAAATAGTGCGAAGAGAAAAGGAACCTTCTGCTTGGATTACTAAGCACCTTTCGCAGCCAGTGCAGGTTCTGAAGCCAACGCTCAGCCCTCTCAGTAACCATCTTAACTAGGATCCTTAGTTATTCACCATGCATCGGAATGGATGGGTGAAAGGCTCTGTTTTCTGATTTTCCCCCTCTTAATATTAAACTGTTTGCATGACTTGTAGTTTGCCATATTAATAAATGACTTCAACAAGGTAGTCATCAGCTGCATATTAATATTCTAACCTTGATTAAATTGAAGAGACCGCCCTTAAAAAATATTTTTAAAAAAATCAAATTGCGGGGGAGGGGAATCCTGTCACAGACACAAAAAAGACTCCAATTATCTTTTCCCCTACAAGATGTTTGTTCTGTCCATGACTGCTCACACTTCAGCAATCTTGCCAGCAAGACTCAAAAAAAAAAAAAAAAACCCTCCTTCTTCCAAAGCCACAGCCTTGTACATAACAGATTGTACAGTCCTATTGCCTTAGGCGGGTTAGAGGTTCCTCTCTGCAAAGAGCGACACAGAGAAGTTGCCAGCATCCAGACACATTTTGGGGGGCTCTGTGCTCGTTCTTGCCTTGGCTGTAGAAGTGGGTCTATACAGTCCCCAATTTGCTGTTTGGCTCAAGAGGATAGGGGGCTGCCTGAGTCAGGCCCAAGAGTTACAGCAACAAGGCATCCAGGTGTGCTGGTGGTGGATGGGCTGGGGGAGGAAAGGGGAGAATAAGGCGGGGGGGGGGGGGGTGCTGCCAAAGACAGGACAGGAGTCTTGAGAAAACGCTGGGAAATAAACAACCTCAAGGCAGCTGCGTTGCCCTTTTCCCTGCACTTCCCTCTCAAACGTCTGAGCAACCAGTTTGCTCCTAGAAACATGTTAATTGCCAACGGAGCTCATTAAGGCCTGCACATGCAAAACACAGCAAGAAAGATTAAATGGACAAAAGCGCAATAATGAACTGTCAACAATCGGGCCCATCTACGCGACCAGGATCACTCAAGAATGAGGCATTTAGAGGCAACAAAGGATTGTCTGGGACAGGAAGAAAAGACGACCTAGACTTTTGTTTAGTCAACACAATTGATTACAAATGAGAGATTAACAGGATAGCTTCAGATTTTTTTAAAAAGAAGCAGAAAAGAAAAGTCCAATTAAGTCCACCGAATGTTAACTACATTGCGTTCCATGCCTAGCCCCAAAGAAATTCTCATTAAACCATCCCTGGCGATCCCTTTTGGAAAGTAATTTGTCTCCCTGATGGAGCAGAGAAAGAGAATCGTGTAAAAGAAAGCGTTAGTTCTTGGCACAATGAGCTTAGGAGACACACTAGAAAGAGCCAAAGGGGGAGTTAATGAGCATCTGACAAACTGCTTGGATTCAGGCCTAGAGAACAGCGATGAAAAGATGAAATTGGCCAACAACTATTCTTTATATCAAACATAAAAAGGCCAATCTGAAATGGGGCTGCTCAAAACTGGTTGAAAGTACATAGCCCAAGAAAAGGGAGCCACGGCCAGGCCCCTTGGTGGACACTGAACGGAGACAGAACTCAACAGGCCAAGAGCTAGGAAATAGGCAGAAAGGTGGGCTCTCCATCACATAGCCAACTCCAGCCAAGGACCCTAGGTCTTTGGAGGTGCTGGTCTGAAGCTCTTGGTGACCACCCCTACCCTCTAGATGTTTCTTTCATAAGTGAAAAATGTATCAGGCTAGCCTTTGAGGGTTCCCTAAAAGTTCTGGTAATCTGATCATTAGTCCTGGGCATTCACTAAACTACTCCTCTCTCTTCTAGAGCCGTAAGCCCCCCAGGGGCACCATATGTCACCAGTTCACATTCGGTTGTTCTACTCTCCCTCCTAGTGACCATTCAAAACTCTTGCCCCCTGGTGATTGCACTCCTAATTCTGCGTGGAGCAGAGGTGGCAGGGAAATGAAGACACTGATCGCACATGGCTTTGTGGAACAGGTCATGAAGTATTTAAATTATTTCTCATAGTTGTTCTGGCTTTAAGAAACCACCTCATTTTAATGTTTCCTTTTTTGAATAAAGTAGGTCAGCAGTATATGTCCATGTGAGACATATATTACATCTAATTAAACATAAACGTCCAGCCATCCCAACAGCAGACGTGTTTGGAGGTTCTTTTACACTCAGTGTCCAGGAGAGCCAGATACACAGAATTTGGTAGTGTGATGAGGTTTTCAGCTTAGTCCACCAGCTCAGGAATCCAGAACAAATTCGCTGGTTTCTGAATGCCTTCTTTATCCCACCTTTGACGTGGGACTGTGCCATCTCAGATCCTAGAGTGCAGCATTTCAATCTTGATTCTAGGTTTTGTGTTCTTACGCTCAAATCCTTGGTAACAGCTATCACGTTCCTGAGGGCTCGGTTTGCGCTTCAGGCTTTGCTCATGCTCTGTGGAAAAATATATTGGTGTCTAGACGTAAAGGATGGGGAAGAAGAAGTATACCAATTCAAAATGAAAACGGTCATCTGAGATTAAGGACTAGTTCTGGTTTTCAAAGCACAGAGAACTTACAAAATCTAGAAAGGTGCATTTCAGGAAAGAGGGGAGAAAATGAGACTTTTCTATTGCTGGTAAACCAGAGTTGAGTCTGATGTAATTAATTCTTCATCAAGCATCTTGTCAAGGCCACATGACCTGACACACGATCGTCATTGTTTCTTTCCTTTCTTCAGTGTTTTTCAGTCCTAGGTCATATTTGGAACTCTTTTTCCTCAAAGGGTTTCAATGTCCTCATTTTGCCCCCCAAAGTGGATGATGGTGAATTCCCTAGGGAAGGGTAACATATTTTCTATAAGGAGAAAGTCAAGTGAGTGTTCAGGAGCCTGGGGTCTGGCATCGGAGCAGCTGAGTTCAAATCTCAGAGAAAATGACTTTGTCTCTATTTCCTCGTTTACAAAATAGGAATAGTAAGAGTACCTATCACACTGGAAACTAATATAATGTTGTATGTCAATAATACCTCGACGAAAAATACAGAGTACCTATGTCACAGGATTGTTGTGAGGCTTAAATGAGTTAACACATAGAATTAGAACTTATAACAGCACCTGAGACATACGTAGTACATATCCCAGAACTTAGTGATCATTACTAGAAAAACTCAAGCAGTAAACTTTAATACAGCACTTTATAAAGAAATTTTATCTGTGTTATCTTGTTGACTCCTCAGTACATATTTACTAGGTAGGGTTTTTTTAGCCCCATTTTAAAGAGGAGCAAACTAAGTTGCTGAGAGGGTATGACTCCCTTTAGTTCACACAACTGAAACACGAAGTGGGAACTCACTCAGATGATTCTGTCTCACAGTGGCGCCAGGGATCTAACAGAAATGCGCATAAGAATCACATAAAGTTTTTGCTAAAAAGGTGCCTGAACCCCATTGACTGAGATACTGAATCAATAGATCTGCTCTGTGTCCCAGGAAACTGCATTTTAACCCAAAGCAGTTGCTTCCCCAGACCATGCTTTAAGAAAGACGGATTTAGCATCTGTGTTCTTTCCACCTCACCATGATGCTGCCTTTGAAAGATGAAATAACACCATCAGCTCTTCATAAATTAATTAATACATTTGATCATTCACCCAACAAATACGACATGAACACCTCTAATGTGTCAGACCCTATGCTGAGGGCTGGAGTTACAAGGAAGAGAAGGGCACAGCCTCTGTCCCAGAGTTTATAGTTTAGTATGGAAGAAAATCACATACAACAAAAACCCCCATATGATACTTGGTTAGGAAGATGAAATTGGGCATTCAATCCAGTCTGGGTTGGGGTGTGTAGTGGACATCTGTTATTTTTGCCTGCTGATCATCATTCTCCCGTCTGGTAACAACATCCAACATTTCCTTTGGAGACATCACCCCTCCCCCACTCTCAGTCCATATGGTTAAGATGGGGGCTATTCCATCCCTCCACTGTGGGCATGTGACCTAGGCATGGCCAATCAGAGCACAGCATCTTCTTGGCAACAGTGAATGGCTCAGGAGGCGCCTGACCCCTTGAGGGCCAATGACAGTCCTACTCAGGACTTTTGCCAGAGCAGAAGCCTTTCCTTTGGGCTTTATAAGGGTTGCATGTTTGTCTGGGGATTTGGTCTAGGCATATTTGCTACAGTGTTAGGGAAGACCTTCCTGCACTGAGAATATTAGAGGCGGAGAGGAAGAGGAATTGAGAGCTGGCCCTAAAGACCTCAGTGGATCCTAGTGTGATTGGAGCCCAATGCACACATAGACTTCATCGCTATTTGCTCTAACAGACTCTCTCTGTTCTAACCCTAAGACTCCTGACTGGTACTGGGCAGAAGAAAGAAACATCTGGGAAGCCTCTCTAGAGGAAGTCATGCCTGAGTTGATTCTTCAGAGAGCAGAAGGTGTTAGCTATGGAGAAAAAGAGGAAAAGATATCTCAAGCAGCCTAAAGAAAAGCCCAGAAGTGAAGAACTATGGTGAGTTGATGCAACTAGATGAGTTTGGTATGGCTGGGTTTAGTATCAGTAGGTGTGATTTTGGAACGTAGTTCTGCTGCTGAACAGCTATGGGACTCTGGGCTGGAGGCCTGTCTTCTCTAAGCCTCAGGTTCCTCCTCTGCAAAATGGGCACAATAATAACATCTGCCCTCCAGGGTTATTATGATTCATTGCAATGGGGCAAGTCAAATACCTGACCCATTGCAGGCATTCAGGTGAGCGATTGCAATTATTATCACTGGAAGGTGAGGCTTCTTAAGAGGAAATGACTGGTCAGCATTTTAAGTTTCCGGTATGGTCCAGTGGAGTGGTCTGTGGGAGCTGGAAGTATCTTAATGCAGAGATTAGTACCCTATTGGCATTTGCCTGGCTGCTGAAGCCTGCCTGTTTCTGAGTGAAGTGTGAAGTAGTGGGATGTAGATGAAATATTATAGGCTTCCGAGTCACATAGACCAGCTAATTGCAACACTTACCAGCTGTGTGGCCATGGGTGCTTCCTCTTAACATTTACCCAGTTGCATCATCTTTAAAACCTTTAACATTAACAGAGTTGTTAGAAGGATTTAAATGAGATAATATGCTTAAAGTGTCTGGCACATAGTAAATGTTCAATTAATATAGCTATTTAGCTACTAATTACTACTACAATTATTGCCATTCAGATATTTGAGGTCCTTGGTCAGCAGAGCAAGTAGGACTGTAGCATTCCTTAGCAAATAAAGTGCCATGAGCACTACAAGGGCAGGGACTGTCTGCTTTGTTCACTGCTGTGTGCCCAATGGTTGGCACACAGTAGGTACAGTAAAATGAAGAGTTGCATATCAGCTTCCACTCCTCCCCATGGGCAGGAAGGTGACCCTGCTCAGTCTTCTTGGAAGCCACTTGCACTCCCCTCATGTAGCAGTTCAGTCATAAAATGAATATTTATTGAAGGTCTGCTATGTGCCAGGCATTGTGGTGGGGATACAACTGTGAACAAGACAGACTTTGACCTTGTGGATCTTCCATCCTCATAATGGGAGGCAGGTGATGAACAAGACAAGAAACAGGAAACAATTTCAGATTATGGTGGAAGGAAGGAATGAAAGAGTGACCTGATAGGACATATATGGGAGAAGGCTACTTGAAATAGGTGGTCAGCACCACTGTTGGTGCAGCTAAAGCCTGTTGTACCCAGGAACTGCCAGAAGCATTGACACAACTCAAGTCAGCCCCTGGAATTAATCCACTTGGACTTAATCAAAAAGCCTCTCCTCCCCCACAGCTCCAAATTGCCCATTGGTTGGTCCAGCTCAAATCTGCTTGCGACTCAGAAAAGAGTTTTCCAAGATATGCTGCAGAAAACAAAGAGCACCCCTGGACAGTGGGTGCTATAGGCCACTGACCCACATACCATTTTTCCCACTGAATGGCATGGTAATTGATCAAAGTAAAAAAATTTATAGAAAGAGATATTGCTGCCATGTTTTTAAAGCGTGTGTTTCCCAGCCAAGTCTCCAGATGGAATCACCGAAGCAACACATCCTTGACTTAAATGTGACTGTTTAACAGTTATATTGGGTAGGCCATATTTTTCCACAAGGAGGTGGTTGCTTGAGACTCTTAACAGACTTTTGGGTGAGAGCTTTCCAGGATACCACTCTCTCACACTTCCTGAAGTCACAGAAGTCAGAGACCTAACTGTAGTGTCAGGAGGGGGAACGATAGAGTGAACTGTCACACAGCTCATAGAATGGTGAGGTTTGTAGGAAGTCTTAGTGCCAATGACTGCCACTAATGAACAATTTGTAAGCATAAGGATGGTTCTGTTATTTGTTTTTGTATGACCGTCCTCTACTTTCCCTTCTTCTGGTTCTCTGCATCCTGATTTTGCTTTGGGGGAGCAGCCCTTCTCCACTGAGCACAGACTATTGGAACTGTGAAGGCCGCCCCATGCCATGCCTACTGACCAAGGGACAGACATCAGGCCTAAGCTAGGTCATACAGATGTTTTCTCTGCAATTCAACTTTTGAGCAGAGGGATAAGACTACAAATAACTGGTGTTCGTTCCTTCCAAGGAGACCGTGGATCAGTCTGTTACTTAAACCTCCTGAGTTGCCCTAAACCCTGCCCTTCTAGACCTGGTGTTACAACCTTGCCTTTGTTCTGTTAGCTTCCCATAACATTGCAGTCAATTAATTTTCCAAATAACTTGACCGGAGTTGTTTTCTGTGGCTTACAACCAAAGATGCTGACTAGTACAGTAATCTTCCCGCCTGTGACCCACCTTCTCCTGAGACTCCTTAGAAACCAAGCATCTGAAGTTCAAGATTGGATTGTCCTGCCCAGCATTTTTATTGTCTACCTGAATCCCTTCGTTCAGTTCTGAGAATCTTGCAAGTAGACATGGCCTACTTTGCTTCATGAAAATATTTTGGAGGAAGAAAAAAACCCTATAACACTATCCACACCCTACATTTATATTCAGAATAAAAATGTCTTCAGGGTGAGGTGGGGTTGATGCTGAGTCAAGCAATGCAGGGAAAAGAGAAATTTAAAATAGGGCACTGCAATGATGAGATTTAGGGTTGTTTTGCTTAGAAAGAGCTCTCAGGGAAAATGGGGAGATGTTGGTCAAAGGGTACAAACTTCCTTTAAATGATGAATAAGAAGGTGAATAAGCTCTGGGTATCCCATACAGAACATTGTGACTATAGTTAACAACACTGTATTGTATAATTGAAAATTGCTCAGAGAGTAGATCTTATGTTCTCACCACAAAAAAGAAATGCTAATTATGTGACGTGATGGAGGTGTTAGCCAATGCTACAGTGGTGATCATTTCATAATCTTTAAGTGTATCAAATCAACATGTTTTACACTTTAAACTTACACAATGTTACATATTGATTCTCTCTCAATCAAGTTGGGGAAAAATATTAAACAAAAATAAAGTAACTCCCCTTCTCCCCCCACCCTCCAAAATAGATGAAAGACCTCTCAGGATATAATCTGGTTATGTTTTTTCCATCACTCCCATGATGCAAGAACAACTTAAGTGTAGTCTGCTGAAAAAGAGAACGTCTCAATGTAGACTTTAGGAACATAGAAGCCTGAGGTCAAGCAGTGAGATGGGAAGAAAGCTGGCTTTCATTCCTGGAGGTCTGAGCCTAGAAGTCTGTGCTTTGTTTATTGAAGAACACAAATCCTAAAACCTGGTACACATTTAGGGCGAGAAGAATTATTTGTTTATCGTTTGTCCTTTTCCAAAAATGAATCAATATAATTTCACCCAAACCCCCATCTGTTCAAGAAAGAGGCCAATACAAACTGAAAATCAAGGTAACAAATTGGAGAAAAATATGCTAGCTACAAAGGTTACTGAGAGAAAGAATTGGCTTTGACGGACACTGAGTCTCCTGGTAGCTAAGGCAAAAAGGGAAGGACCGTGGGTTATATTATACTGTTATTCTTCAAGCGACACCAGAAAACAAACAGAACAGCTTCCTTGATCAGATTTTCTTGTAGCTTTCCTTTCAAATTACCTCTTCAATCTTGAATATTGTGATGTATGTGCTCATAAGCCCTCATGTTGATTAAGTTCTTATAGGTTAGCACCAGTTGGGTTGTGTAGTAACAACTAGAAGGTGCCAGCCAACCTCAGTCATGGCACGGAGTTCATAGAAAAAGAAATGCAGGAAGCCAAAGCCCTTTGATTATTGTGGCTGATTCATGAAAATGCATGGCTTTTAGAAAAATTGTCCTCTTGGCTAGAATTTTCTCTCATATAAATTTCTCATATGTTACACATCTATAATAAAATTTGCAGGTTTTCCCTGGGGATGAGGGTAGAGCAGAGTTGGATGTCTTGAGTGAGCCAGAGTAAACGTGGGATTTAAACTGTAGGTCTAGGATTAATTTGAAGAAGATGCACACAGTCTCTACGGTTTTCTCTCAAATCTATAAAATTGACATAAGACCACTGACTATTTACTGCAAAGGAATATTATGTTGGAAAAAGAATGTACTGATGTTTGCAGTTGCGTCCCTCGAGGGGTGCTTTGTAGAACTCACAAGTGGCTGCTCTAAGCTTAAAGTGCTCATCACATCTCTTCTGGTTAGATCATGGGAAATCAATAGCTTTGGAAGTCAGTGTTATACATTCCATCCTCTGGGAAAATAAATGCCAAGGCGTCTGCTGGAGAGAAGAGATTTGGAAGATTTAAATTTCCTTATGAGTTCTTTAATGGTGGCTGATTTCCTCCTCAGTTTGAGCTTTCTCACTTCTGGTATTTTGCACATGCTCTTCCCTTTACTCAGCCCATGAAGTGGCCCCCTTCTCTACCTCCCTCTTCTTGTGGCTGGTTCCTTCTCATCCCCAGAGTATAGCTTACTTCAGAAATAATAATACAAGACAACATAGTGACCTTTGGGGTAAGTTTGGCCAACAAAGAGATTTATCTTTAGACATAGCCTTTTGTTCCTTTCTTGTTTGCTCCCCAAGTACACTGGAAGTGTCACAGTGTGGGGTCATGTTGTCACCAGTGTATGTCCAGTGCCTAGCCCCAGGCCTGGCACACAGTAGGCACTCATCGAATCTAGGTATGAGGGAAGTTGTGTCCCTCCTCCTTGAAAAATCGTGTTGAAAATGATATGCAAGGTTCAGATTGTAATTGTCGCTGGTTCCATGCTCTCACTCCAACTGGGGAGCAGAAACTCAAATCAACAGAATCTATATTTTGTCATGAGAACTAGCATTTATTTGGCATTTATTGTGCACAGGGAATTTTATGAACACTATTTTTAATTCTCTCAAACCTTCAAGGCACATGTCGTTTCATTTGGGGAAAAAGAAGCCTCCCCAAGGATCCAGTTGAGCCCAGTTGTTACTGGCTGAGTAGGCTTTTGAAGCCAGATCCGACTCCCCGTCTGTGCCCTTTCTGCCACATCCTTTCATTTCTTGGGCCCTTGAACATGCAGTTCTCTCTGCCTGGTGTACTCTTTTCCCCAACGTTATACTTAGCTAGCTCCTCTGTCTCTGTCAAGACTCGCCTCTAATATCGCCTCCTTGGAGGGGTCTTCATTGATGCGCAGACCCACAATGAGTTTCCCTGTGCATTGCCCTCACCCCATCTATCGTTATACAAGGTCCTTGATTTGGTTTTCAGCATTATCACAACTAGCAATTATTATCGTGGGCCGGTTTACTTGCTTTTCTTTCTTTCCCACTTGGATATAAGTTCCATGAGGGCAAGGACTGTGTCTGTCGTGTTCATTAGTATACCCCCAGCACCCAAGTATATGGACCAGCACAGTGCTTGTCCCACAGTAGGTGCTCAGCAGATATTTGTTGAGAAACATTGGATCATGTCACTCCTCTGCTCAAAACTCTCTCATGCTTTACCATTACCACTTGAAGTGAGAGCCTTACTGTGACTTAGATTCCCCTGTCCTCATCCCCTTCAATTGACATCTCTGAGCTCATCTACCTTCTCCTCACTCGCTCCACTCCAGCTACACTGGCCTCCTGGATGTTCCTTACACATGCCCAGCAAGCTTCTGCCTCAGGACCCTTGCACTTGCTGTGCCCTCATCTGGAACCCTTTCCTCCATGGATTATCCCTCTCTTCCTTCAGGTCTTTGTTCTGATTTTGCTCTCTCAGAGAGGCCTCCCCCTTCCAATCTATTTGAAATGTGAAACTTTGCCTTGCACACACACACACTCACACCACATGCACACACCACACACTCACACTCCCACACATTCCTTGTTCTCCTTTCCTGCTTCATTTATTGTTTATCTCCCCCTGTGAGTATGTAAGCTCCATTAGGGCAGGAATCTTTCTATGTTTTCTTCACTGCTGCGTTCCTTGGATCCCAGAATAGCACCTAACACATAGTAGGTGTTCAGTACATATGGCATGAACAGCTATCTTGCCCCTTCTGATTTGCCCCATCACTCTTCATGGCCCCCAGAGTCCCAGCAAGCCTTCATTGCATAACACTTCAAAGAATGAATGAATCTGTCACTAGACACTAAATACGGTCCCTTCAAAGAGTAGACCAGACACATTTGAATAAACTGCAGATCTTGAGCAAAGACTTTGCAGAGAAATAATACTGAAACAATACTGCAAAGCCTTAGCTTTTTGCTTTCTGCTGTTATCAGTGAGTCTGGCTGATCATTAATTGAACAAAATAATGTATTTTCTTGCTATCTTTTTTCCCTCTCACTGCTGACATCTCTCCTGGCTTCCCTTCTGCACACTCACCGTCTCCTCCTTGTAGACTGTCTCTGGGCTAAGGAGCTGGCTTCTAAAGTGGGGCAGTTCCAGCAATCCTTGGGTGCGTAAACTTTTGCTTTAGCTCTACTCCTAAGAGAGAAAACAAAAAGCAGTCAAAAAAAGTTGAAGAGGTTGGATTTATGAAGAGCTTTTCAACCTCACTCATCCAAAGCTGAAAGCTGCAGTTCAAGAGTTACCTTAATTGGTCTGGCTTGTTAATCACTGCAGGTCACAAGGTGGGGGACACAAGGTGTGCAGGTTAGCCTGCTTCTGTACTGGCGGGGCTGTGTGTGTCCACCACATTCAATAGAGTTGTCTGAGTTCTTTGTTCTTGTTTGTTTTAAGAGGCAGCCTTTCTTTTTAGTGCAGAGAACGTTTTCCTTTTGCAGAGGTCTTGGGATGCTTTCTTGCCACCCCCGGGTTCTTCCTTTCTGCCCTGCCAGCGCTGGAGCTGCTCTCCGCCATAGCACTGACCAGCCTCTGCTTCACCTGCCCGTGTCCTCGTCCCTGACCACTTTCACTTGTGAGCTTCTTGAGCCACAGGGATAGTCAGGGTTCCCAAAAAGTCCATTGAAAACAGCAAATGAATATAATCACTCTCCTCTTTCCCTTTCTTTAGTGGTTTGATTTGCTAACTTTCATTTGACCTAAATGTGAGTCACACGCTAAAACTGTTCTTTTTAGAAAATTGATGACAATAAAATGTCTTCTTTTGGCTTTTTAGGAAATTCAGGCAAAATATTTTCAAAATCTGTACTTATCTAATTGCCCTGATTTTTAAAAAAACAACAATTACATGTTAGCACAATTTAAATGATCCTGAGAGAGGCCTCATTAGAAATTATTTTTTTACCTTATTTTATAAAGTATAAAAATTCACAGATTTTTATGGATTAAAAAACCATAAGCTTTTGTAAAACTCACCTCTTGTTAGTCACAAATGCCCCTTAAGCCAAATAATTTCTAAATCCTGCTCCAGAATTTGCTTCTGTTCTGTGGCACTTAGACTGATCAATTTTCAGAAGTTGTAGGAGATGAAAATAAATTCTGTCTGCAAATGATGTTTATAATCTCATATCTAAATTAAAACTTGTCGATTCCACAGCAATAGTCACTATGGAAATAGAAACATATAGGCCTCGATTCTAAATCAAGAGAGTGTTTAGCTGGGTGGTATATATTTTCCATCATGTTTTTGAAAAATCTGTTACAGTGTATGCATTTTCAAAGGCTTGGATTTGATAAGCTTCTAAGAAATAGTACATGTGTGGGTCAGATTAGAATTAAATGTACTTTGTACAGTTTTCAAATGTGTTTTATAATGTTCTGCCTCTATTAATGAAAATTCTGTTGAATTATTAGACTTATTTTATGAGATTTTAAAAAATAAAACAAAACAGTTGAAATAAATCCATAGAAGCCTTGTAGGAGGCAGATACACCCACACATTATTTCCATTTAAATTCTTCTAAAAATCAAACGTTGTATTAAGAATACTAACAAGTATAGAATGGATTTTAAAGAGTTTAAACAGAATTGCCACTCACATCTCAATTTACACCTAATTATCAAGCTTTATTTAGTTTTAGAAACGGTTTAAAAATATATTTCCTAGTTAAAAAAATTGTCAGCTTTAAAAAAAACCCAAAGGTAATAATAGAAATAATTTATTCTAAAAGTGTATCATGCAAAAAAGACTTTAAACTTATTTAGAAGCTTTAGAAGTTATAAAAGGGTTTCACCCCCCCATTCAGATGAATAAACAATATACCCTCATCCTTTTAAACTTTTTTCTAGCAAGTAGTCAACAAATATTCCTTCAACCAGTATCTATGTGCCTACTATGTGCTAGGCAATGTTCTAAAATCAAAACTCACTTCTCAGATAACATAAAATAAACATATGCTATGATCATTTTGCTTTAAATATAAGCTAAGCATATAGTTCCCTTACATAAAATACATAATTATTCTCATTAAAACTGCATAGCTGCTTTCTTTCAAGGAGCTCAAGATGTTTTCAGAGTCAAAACAATTATCTTCACATTACCCTCCTGAACTTAACGGAAACCAAGGCCTACCTACATTTTTTTGCACCAGACATGCCTTTGTAAAAATTACAAATGAAAGGAGTGATGATACCCTCCTGGGTGAAGACAGACAGAGTGATACAGTACTTCTGCCAGTTCCTTGCCTAGTAATCTCTCATCAGTTGCAGAATGAGGGTGGCCTAGCCTCCCCATCCCCCTAAAAAAGATCTGTTGTCAAAATCCAGTCAATCTTTTCTCTCTTTTTTCCTCTCCCTCTCTCTCTCTCCAAGCATTAGATTAAATCAGCATCTCTGCCTCTGCTGATACTTAACCTCAGAAATCACCTGCTTATGTACACTGCGCAGTACCAGGTAATGAAATAGGTCAGTCCATCTTGTGTCTGTGTCGGAACGTGAGCCATTTGGACATCCTTTTTAGGGTACAGCTTGTCTAGTAATTAGCCGGAATGCTAAGATCTTTCTCAGTAGCAGCTGACACCTTAAAGTCATGCCTCCAAATGTATTGGGGATAATGATGTGTCAAATTCAGATGTGTGAGGGGTGTTTTTTTCCTCTTGTTCTAACAGGGTTAACCTAGGCATCACTTTTATTGTCTATCTCTTTTTGCTCTCTGTATTCAGCTTCACCCCATTTGCCAGAGTACCCCTAAACTTCCGAGAGACCTGCACCGTTAGGGTATTTCCTTGATACCATATCCAATCGTACACTTATTTTTTGTTTTGAACTGAGATGACCAGCTGCTTTAGAATCACACAGATCCACTCTTATTTTAAGCTTACAAATTGCTTAACAAATAATGGATTTGAAGTTTTGCCTGAAATTCTAACAAATAGTGTATCATTTAGAGCTCTTAGCTTCAGGGAATATGCAAGTGGCTTAAATGATAAGGAAATTGATCATTTCATGTTATAAGAAACTCAGAAGTAGGGGCCTCAGGTCTGTTTCCGTGTGAATCTCTTAGATTGGCCCTGCTCTGCATGAATTCCCTTGAGAGTAGTGGAAAGATGCTGCGGGAGTTCCAGCCTCCTGTGCAGCTCTGACAATGTCCAAATGAACAGTCTCCTGTCTCTTGGGAGCAGGAAAACCATTCCCAGAATTCTCCTGGGTGACTTTCTCTCTTGTCTCATTGGTCAGAATTTTATCACATGTTAATTCCCAAACCAATCCATAGCAAGGAGAAGGGGATTAGCATGACTAGCTTAGATAAATTGGATGATATCCCCTGGAACTACCAGTTGGGGTGGGGCAGCTTCCTTGAAGCACTCAAGGTGTGCAGAAAGGTGATATCTGAATAAAAGTAAGTTACAGTTAAGAAGGTGGTAGAAGGGGCCGGCCCCGTGGCGCAGCGGTTAAGTTCACATGTTCCGCTTCTCGGCAGCCCGGGGTTCACCGGTTTGTGTCCTGGGTGTGGACATGGCACCGCCTGGCACACCATGCTGTGATAGGTCTCACATATAAAGTAGAGGAAGATGGGCACAGATGTTAGCTCAGGGCCGGGTTTCCTCAGCAAAGAAGAGGAGGACTGGCAGTAGTTAGCTCAGGGCTAATCTTCCTTAAAAAAAAAAAAAAGAAGAAGGTGGTAGAAGAAGGAGCAATATGAATACTAGATAGCCAGCCAACATTGTCTGTTACATATGATTTTGGGAAAGAAGGCAAGAAAGGTATTCACAAAGTCAGAGTGGCATTTTAGAACTGATGGACGCTTTCCCCCAGGTTAGCAAAAGGAAGGTAGAGTGTAATATGTTTGTCTTTTGGATCATAGGGGTTCTTAAAATCCAAATCTCAGCACAATAAAAACACTGGGTGTACATCGATTTATTTAATGTTGGAAATTCCCACTTAGTATAAAAATAGAATTTGTCTTTTAAAAAAATTTAGCAGCTTATACAGTTAACTTGCTTTGTAAATTAGCAACTATAAGTAACAACAAAAATAAAGCCTTTAATAACTTCTGTGTCCAAAGTTCAAAATATTATCAATGGAGAGAATTAATTAGCTGAAGTCATCTGAATACACTTTGTAATGTGTTTTCCTCTAAATTTGATTTGACATTTATATTAAACCCAGATTTTGAAAAAAAAATGTTTTTGATGCTACTTGGCATATCTTTGTACTACATTATGTGTTGCTGTAGAATTTACAAGATCAACATTTAGATGTCACCAGAGAGACATACATCCTTGTTCTGTGATAGACATTATCAGGCACTCCCAAAGTGGCAGCAGCTATTTACATTGAACTTAAATAGACAATGATGGAAATGTCAAGGAGAATTATGGTTTTGGAGGTTGGAAACATTGAGAATTAGGCTTTTTGTTTTTAATTTGCATTCAAGTGACCAAAAGCTGTCTTTTGGGTTAGAATGACTCCATATGGGCAGGGCGAAGACCGAGGTAGCTAGCAATCTCAAACCACGCATCACAAGTCTTTAGTGCATCATGAAATCAAATAGGGGGTCATCACCAGCATTGTTTTTTCATTCTGTTATTTAGGTAAAAAAAAAAAGAACAGAAAATATCAAAGAGCAATATACATAGTGAAGGTAAGAGTAGGGTCATTTCATTTGAACTTAATTTTTTTTATTATGAAGATTTTCAAGCATATACAAAAGTGGAGAGAATAATATAATGAAACCACCATAGACGCATCACCAAGACCCAACAGTTATCAAGATTTTTGTCACACCAGCTTCATCTCTTTTTAAATTGTTTTGCTGATATATTTTATAGAAAATCCCAGACCTTGCTTCATTTCACCCCATTTGTTTCAGGATGTGTTTTTTAAAAGCATAGACATTTTCTTTCATAACTACAATATAATTTTTATCAATCCTAATAAAATGAACAATTATTTAATATCAAGTACTATCCAATCTCCAAAATGTCCAAATATTTCAATTTCCCCAGTGGACTCTTTTTAAAAACAAATCATTTTATAGTTGGTTTATTTGAAACATAAAACTTTTGTTTATGTGTCTATATATCTGTGGTAAATCACAATGTGAAATAGATTTCTTAATGTGGGTCGCAATCAAAAACATTTTGGAAAGTCATTGCTGAGGGCATTGACAAATTTTTGTTGAGTCAGTAGCAAACTTTTCTTCTTGTACACAGGCAGTTTCTATAGATGCCAAGAGATACCATAATGTAAAAAAACTGGCAATCAACTGCTTGTTTCTTCTATGTGTGGCTACAGAAATCTTTGACTCTTTTTTTCCAGCTGAATTATCAGAATTTTCTTATTTTATGAATACAGAAGCCATTCATTCTCCAAGGCTATTGATTTAAATATTTGTGGTACTTGACTAGGTAACTCAGACTAGAGGAGACACAGCCTCAGGTTTTAGAATCTCAACAAATAACAGATTTAGGGCCTTCTCTGCTGCTATGGACAAGATAGCAAGATCAAGTGTTTAGGTACGGGATATATTTATACTCTCTCTGTTTTTCTCCAAGCTGACATATTAGGGAGCAGCAGGAAACAGGAAAAAGTTTTTAAAACAACTGTGTTCTCAAAAGTCTATTGAAATATCGACATTCTACCTTTCTAGCCACAGGGCCCTTCATATGCTGTTCTGTCTGTCAAGAATTTCCTTACCCACTGCTGCTGCTTCTGTTTCTTTCTTCTCTTCCTTTAAATCTCAATCTCCTCTTCCCCAGCAAAGCCTTCCTTGACCTTCCTAAGTCATATTCCCCCACTATGTGCATAAACTACTATGGGCCACTGCTGTATAAACTTATTAGTGTTGTACTTTTTATTTCTCTGTTGTGATAATTCATTTAATTTCTCTTTCCCTGCCTAGTCTGTAAGCTCCATGAGAGTGGGGACTGTCTTTGCTCATCATTGTAGCCTCAGCACCTAACAGTTGAACTCAAAAAATTTTGATGAATGAATGACATGCTGACTGATGGATTGAATGCTGTCATCATAAAGCAGTTAAATATGCAGACTAAAACATCTTTATAATTAAGCATCCTCCTCTTTCAACTTAATTAATTTTTGAATTTCAAAGAAGAAGTAGTATTTTGTTAGGTGCCATAGTCAGTCTTTGTTGTTTTTTATGATGTCTAAAATAATAAAACGATTTTAGCAGGGCAAATCTTATCAATTGTGAAAGGGGCTTATAGATAATTACTGTTATGCAAGGCTACGAGAGAACTTAATGATTTACGATGCACTCAAAAATGCATGAGATCGATCCTAGTTATCGAGAAGTTTCCCGTAGTTCTCAAAGCTACAACTTATGTTGGAGACATGAATGCTGTGGAATCATTGGATAAAGTCTATCAGACTTAGCCTGGCATGCAAGGCTGTTCACAATCTGCCCCAGGCAGCCTCTCATCTCAATTTCTGCTGCTTCTTGCTTCAATCTTAATGCTCCAACAATATAGACTCATTTGTTCTTCAAACATGCCAAACTATTTCACGCTTTCTTGCTGTTAGCTCTGTTGTGAACACCAACCCTATCCCAACTCTTTCAACTAATTTCCTTATACTTCAAAATATATATATTTTCATAAATTACCTGTGAAAGTTTAAAGTGTTATATGTAAAGATGAGATCACCTTTAACAATTCACTTGATCTGTGCCCTCCAACATACAAATAAGTATCATCTCCTTGTAAGACATATAGTGATACTGTGTGTACACATTTTTGATAGAAATGATATATTGAATAATTCTGCATATTGCGTTTTTCACTTAAAGTCTTGGAGAGGTGTCCGTATTATTACATGTAGATCTATCTCATGTCTTTTAGCTATTGTATATTATTCCGTTGTATGAATAGATAATGGGGTTTTTATCTATTTCTCTACTGAGGATATCCAAGTTGTTCCTAATTTTTTTAATATACCAACCAGGCTTCAGTAAGCATTCTTGTGTATGCCTCATTGTCCAACTGTGTGACTATTTCCCCAGAATATAAGTGGAAATGTTGGGTCATAGGGTGTGTGAAGATTTGGGTTTTATAGATACTGCAAAGTTGCCCTGCAAAGTAGCTGCACCTATTTATACTCCTACCAGCAGCATATGAGAGGACATTTTCCCCATATCTTTGCCAACACTTAATGATATCAGACTTTGTTCATTTTTCCAATCCAATGGGTGAGAAATGGTATCTTGGTCTAATTCACATTCCCCTGATTATTGCTGAGGTGTAATTTCTCACCTTGGGTGGCTGTTGTTATTTCCTTTTCGGTGAATCTTTTGGTTCTGGCTGCCCTCTCTGGCTGCTTCTTGTTCTGGCCCTGATTCACTGCTGTGGCTTCTTGGCTTCTCTGCTCTGACTGTTTCTGGCTCTTGGCTGGTTCCTCCTCTTGTTTTTGAGTGGGGCTATATAGGTATGAAATTCTTTCTTTTAGTTTATTCAAAATATATTCATTGAGTGCCTGCTACGTGCCAGGCACCTTAATAGAGCCTGAAGATATGGTGGTGACAAGACAGAGTCTCTGCCATCATGGAGCTTGTATTTCAGTGGGAGAAACAGACATGTTAATAAATGGTACACAGTATAATGTCATGTACTATGAAGATAAAGCAGGTAAGATGATAGAGGTTATGGGGCATAAGGGAGAGAGTGTCTTATTTTAGAGAAGGTGGTCAAGGTGACTACTAAGAGGTGAGATTTAAGCAGAGATCTGAAAGTGAGGGAAAGAAAAGCCTTCCAAACAAGATGCATTATCAAGTGCAAAAGCATTGAGGTAAAAGTAAGGAATGGGAAGAAAGTTGGTGTAGCTGGAGCCCAGAGGTCCAGGGGCAGAGTGTAGCAAATGATGTTGGAAATGTAACCAAGATCCAGATCATGAAGGACTTTGAAGGCCGTGATAAAGATTCTTTATTTTATTTTGAGGGTAACGGGAAGCCTTGGAGGTTTGTGGGCAGGAGAGTATCATTTAGATGCCTCTTGTTGCTCTGTAGTTAAAAGAGGGACAAGTGCAGAAGTATGGAGAACAGTCAAGTGGGTACTGCAGTAGTCCAGGCAAGGGTGTCCAGGATCATGGTGATCAAAGTGGTGAGTAGTAGTCAGATGTGAGACATATTGTGAAGGTAGAGCCAGCATGACTTGCTGATGAATTGTATGTATTGTGGGAGGAGGAAAAACAAGAATTGGGAGTGACTCAAAGATTTTGATCTGAGCTACTGGAGGGGTAGTGATGGCCCTCACAAAGACGGAGAAGACTGTGGGAGGAGTAGGTGTGAGGGGAGAAGTCTGGAGCTCTGTTTTGGACATGTTGAATTTCAGATACTTATTAGATATTAGCTATTAGTTGAGGGGGCATTCAGATCAAGGGAAAAATCAGAACTGAGAATATATGTCTAGGAGTTGTTGTCCCTTCAGGGGGTCTTATTTAACATCATAGACTAGATGATATTACTGAGGGAGTAGCTGAAGGGGAGCATAGGATCAATGACTAAGCTGGGGGCCACTCCTGCAGGAGTTAGGAGCTAGGAAGAGGAGCCATTAGACAGGAGTTGTCAGCATTTGGAAACCAAATGAGGAAGCATTTCAAGAATGAAGGAGTGATTAATTGTGTCAGATGCTGCCAAAAGATTGTGATAGATGCATACTTAGGACAAACATTGGACTTAGTAAGACAAAAAGCCTTGGTGATCTCCACTCGAGCAGTCTCAGTGGAGAGAGTAGGGGAGAAAAATCAAAGGTGAGGAAGTGGAGATGCCTCTCATTTATAAGGGTTGGGTACAGTGAAAGAGCTGTCAGTATTGCTTCTCTGCCATCTTGAAGTGGAAAATCCCTTAGCTAATTTCTACTCTTCTACTCAGAGCTTCTTAAAATGTAGCACTGGTTTCCTTTTCTCTCTCCCAGCTTCCTTACCACCGCACACCTGTCACCCCCCATTTCCCAGACTGTGTTAGGAGTCATACCTTGGTCTTTCTATAACACTCTACTTTCTCTATATATACAGTTGACTGCCCCACAGATGAAAAGCTGTGAGGCAGCCACATCGTTTATCTCCACTCATCATTCCTAGTCCCTTCTTGATCTCAGTATTAAATATTTGTTGAATTGAACTTCGCTTCCAATTCAATTTAAAAAGTTAGGATGAGGTAAAAGGAAGCTTTGTTCTAATTAGAGGAGTTTCTGAATTTGTTGACCATGTAGGGAAGTAAATAAAGAAAATAAATTTGTTGGATGAGCAAGCAACTACCTAATTTATGCAAAAACAGCGCTATTTCTCCTGGCATTGGTATTGCCAATAACAGCAGGGCAGGGCTCTTCAAGGGCCTGGTGTAACCGTTGGGGAAAAAAAAGTCAGTTTTGACTGAAGGTTACACAAAGGTCTTTGCTCACAGCCTTTCACTAGTGAGTGACAATGATGTTAATTCCATTTTGGACTCAGCCTATTAAGTTTATGTGGTTAAAATAGGTGCTTTGTGAATGCAGTGTTTCCTTTCAACCTAGTTTTAACTGGTAATTGCTGTTCTATGGTTCCTCTGGAGAACCTGTTGGTGTGGTAGTGGAAATAGAGGAGAAGGAGAAACTAAGAATGCTGAGTCCCCAGGTGTAAGAAGGGAGCCTTTGGTGTGACTTCGACAGTCAGTTAATGTCACACTGCTTCCATTTCACCATCTGTAATGTGATGATTAATAGTGTTTGTCTGTAAAGTACTTTTCCTATAAAAGATACTTTGTTGTCACCAAGTATTAACATTGCTTTCAATGATTTTCAATGATTTTCTCTGAGGAAAAACAAAGCTTTGATTTCAATATCCAGCCTCTTTTTATCTTGTACCATAAGAAACCCAATGCCAAATTTGTTTATCTGGCTTGTGGCCTCATGCTGTTTCATCTTTAATAAATGTTCTCATCAAATGTGCTTTAATTAAGAGTCTGGTCAAAATGCAAGTCCTAGCTTTACTATTAATTTAAAAATATTTATTGAGCATCTATTATCTCCTAGGCATTGTGCTTGAACTGGGATTCGCAAAATGAACACACATCTAAACACAATTCTGAAGGCAAAATAATATTCTACTCCGCTCTTAGAAATTTTCATTTATTTTATGAAGTGTCCTGTTGGAAGTGAAGTATGAAAACGTCAATTAACTATTTAACAGTAAATGTTTCCCCCAAATTCAGTAACTATAGTCTTCATTGTTAAATATTAGAGTGGATTTTTAAAAATGCTTATAATGTTACTGATTCAGGGAATTTCAAGGGCTCTTAGGAATTGTCTAGTTTAATGCTGTTTGGTAAAATATAATTCAAGTCCTATATGTAATTTTGAATTTTTTAGTAGCTACTTTAGAAAAAGTAAAATGAAACAAGTGAAATTAATTTTAATAATATATTTAAACCCAATATTTTGGAAATGTCATTTCAGTATGTGATCAACACAAAAATTATTAATATGCTAGGTTCTGTTGTTCATACTGTCTTTGAAATCCAGTGTGTATTTTACACTTATAGCATATCTCCATTTGGATGCTAAATTTTCATTGGAAATATTTGATCTCTGTTTAGACACATACTCAAGTGGTTCTAAACATTTTTTTCCAATAATTGAAATTAAATAAAAATGTAAGTTTCTTAGTTGCACTAGCTCCACTTTGAGCACTCAATAGTCAAAGTGGCTCGTGGCTGCCATATTGGACAGTGCAGATGGAGAACATTCCCATTCGCAGACAGTTCTGGTATACAATGCAGGTCTAATTCAAATCACTGAGGAAACTGAGTGTAGGTTAGTGGCAGACCTGTGACTAGAACCTTGTTTGTAAGGAGTTTCATAGACATAAAAAGCCATCCAGTGCACCAAACTTTCAAATCCAGGCGGTCAAAAGAATTTGAACACACATTGCTTAGCTATTGGTAGAGAAGTTTCCTAGGAGGGATTCATCTGCTTACATATGCTTGATTGTCACAAATAGCAAGATTTAAATCAAATAGCTTACACTATGGAAGTATTCAGGTTATGTCTAATGAGGATTCTTTTTATTGTGACAACACATACATAACATAAAATGTACTGTTTTAACCTTTTTAAGTGTATTTCAATGGCATTAAGCACGTTCACATTTTTGTGAAACCATCATCACCATTCATCTCCAGAACTTTTTTATCTTCCCATACTGAAATTCTGCCCCCTTTAGACAATAACTCCCCATTCCCCTGCCAGTCCTTGCCAACCACCGTTATACTTTATGACTCAATGAATTTGCCTATTCTAGGTACTTCATATAAGTGGAATCATAAAATATTTGTCCTTTTCTATCTGGCTTATTTTACTTAGCATAGTGTCTTCAAGGTTCACCCGTGTTGTAGCGTGTGTCAGAATTTCCTGTCTTTTTAAGACTGAATAATATGTCATTGAACGTATATACCACATTTTAAAACATTGAGATATAATTGACATAACATTTTGTAAGTTTAAGGTGTACAACATGTTGATTTGATACATTTATATATTGCCTTATGATTGCCACCATAGCTTTAGCTAACACCTCTATCACGTCACGTAATTGTCATTTCCTTTTGGTGGTAAGAACATTTAAGATCTAGTCTCTTAGCAATTTTGAGGTATATAACACAGCATTGTTAACTATAATCACTATGCTGTGCGTTAGATCTCCAGAACGTATTCATCTTCCAGTTGCAAGTTTGCACCCTTTAATAACATCTCCCCAGTTCCGCTATCCTAGCCCTGGTAACCACCATATTCTACTCTCTGTTTCTATGAGTTCGGCTTTTTTAGATTCCACATATAAGTGATATCACACAGTATTTGTCTATCTCTGTCTGGCTTATTTCACGTCATATAAGGCCCTCAAAGTCATTCGTGGTGTCACAAACGGCAAGATTTCCTGCTTTCTTATGGCTGAATAATATTCCGTTGTATATCTACAACACATCTTCTTTATTCATTTGTTGGCAGACAGTTAAGTTGTTTCCATGCCTTGGCTATTGTGAAGAATGCTGCAATGAACGTGGGGGTGCACATATCTCTTCAATACCCTGTTTTCATTTCCTTTGACTGTATACCCAGAAGTGGAATTGCTGGATCCTATGGTAGTCGTATTTTTAATTTTTTAAGGAACTCACATATTCTTTTCCATAGTGGCTGAACCAACTTACACTCTCTCCAGCAGTGCACAAGGGTCCCCTTTTCTCCACATCCTTCCCAATACTTGTTACCTCTTGTCTTCTCAATGATAGCCCTTCTAACATGAGTGAGGTGGTATCTCATTGTGGTTTTGATTTGCATTTTCTTGATGATTAGTGGTGTTGAGCACCTTTTCATGTACTTGTTGGGCATTTGGATGTCTTCTTTGGAAAAATGTCTATTCAACTTGCCCATTTTAAAAACAGATTGCTTGCTTTTTTGTTATTGAGTTGTATGAATTTTTAATGTATTTTTGATATTAATCCCATATCCCCATATGGTTTGCAAATAGCTTCTCCCATCCTGTAGGTTGCATTTTCATTTTGTTGATCATTTCTTTTGCTGTGCAGAAGCTTTTCAGTTTGGTGTAATCCTACTTGTTGACTTTTGCTTGTGTTGCTCGTGCTTTTGGTGTCATATCCAAAAACTCATTGCCAAGACCCATGTCAAGGAGCTTATTTTCTTCTGGGAGTTTTACCATATCAAGCCTTAAGTTGAAGTCTTTAATCCGTTTTGAGTTAATTTCTGTGAGTGGTATAAGACCTGGGGTCCAATTTCATTTTTCTGCATGTGGTTATCCAGTTTTCCCAGCACCATTTGTTGAAGACACTATGCTTTCCCAATTGAGTATTCTTGGCTCCCTTGTCAAATAATAATTAATATGCAGAGGTTTACTTCTGGGCTCTCATTCCTGTTCCATTAATTTATGTGTCTGTTTTTATGCCAGTAACACACTGTTTTGATCACTATAGCTTTGTAGTATAGTTTGAAATCAGGAAATTTGATGCCTCTGGCTTTGTTCTTCTTTCTCAGAATCACTTTGGCTATTTGGGGTCTTTTGTGGTACCATACAAATTTTAGGATTGTTTGTTCTGTTTCTGTGAAAAATGCCATTGGAATTTTAATAGGGATTACTTTGAGTCTATAGATGGCTTTGGGTAGTATAGACATTTTAACACTATTAATTCTTCTGATATGTGAACATGGGGTATCTTTCCATTTGTTTGTGTCTTCTTCAATTTCTTTCATCAAAGTCTTGTAGATTTTATTGTTCAGATCCTTCACTTTCTGAGTTAAATTTTTTCCTAAGTATTTTATTTTATTTTTTTATGTTATTGTGAATGGGATAATTTTCTTCATTTCTTTCTCAGATATTTCACTGTTAGTGTATAGAAATGCAACTGATTTCTGTATGCTGATTTTATATCCTGCCACTTTACTGGCTTCACTGATTAGTTCCAACAGTCTTTTCATTGAATGTTCAGGATTTTCTATATATAAGATCATATAATCTACAAATGAGGACAATTTTATTTCTTCCTTTCCCATTTGGATGCCTTTTTTTTTTTTTTGTCTTGCCTAATTGCTCTAGCTGGGACTTGAATAAGAGTGGTTGGTAAGAGTGAGCATCCTTGTCTTATTCCTGATCATAGAGGAAAAGCTTTCAAGCTTTCACCATGGAGTATCATGTTAGCTGTGGGTTTACTGTATATGACCTTTATTATGTTGATTCCTTCTATACCCAATTTGTTGAACATTTTTATTATGAAAGTATGTATTTTGTAAAGTGCTTTTTCATCTAGTGTATCTAGTGTCATGATCATGATTTTTATCTTTTCTTCTATTAATGTAGTGTATCACATTTATCAGTTTTTGTGAGGAAGAGCCTTTTAACGTTTTGTTGAATTTGGTTTGCTAATATTTGGTAGAGAATTTTTACATCTATATTCATGACGGATATTGGTCTATAGGCTTCTTTTCCTGTACTATCTTATCTGGCTTTGGTATCAGGGTAATGCTGGCTCATAAAATGAGTTTGGAAGTGTTCCCTCCTCTTAGATTTTTTGGAAGAGTTTGGGAAAGATGGACATTAATTCTTCTTTAAGTGTGTGGTGTGATTCACCAGTGAGGTCATCTGGTCCTGGGCTTTTCTGTGTTGGAAGGATTTTGATTACTGATTCAATTTCCTTACTCATTATGGGTCTGTTCAGATTTTTCTGTTTCTTCATGATTCAAGCTGATAGATTATAGTTTTTATGAATTTATCTATTCCTTCTAGGTTATCCAATTTATTGGCATATAATTCTTCATAGTAGTCTTTTATAATCCTATGTATTTGTGTATTATCAGTTGTAATGTCTCCTCTCTCATGTCTGATTTTATTTGAATCTTCTTTCTTTTTTTTCTTAGTCTAGCTAACAGCTTGTCAATTTTGTTTGTCTTTTCAAAAAGCCAGTTTAGTTTTGTTGATCTTTTCTATTGTTTTTCTGGTCTCTATTTTATTTATTTCTGGTCTGATCTTCGTTATTTCCTTCCTTCTGCTAACTTTGTGCTCACTTTGTTCATCTTTTTCTAGTTCTTTGAGGTGTAAAATTAGGTTGTTTATTTGAGATCTTTCTATTTTCTTAATGTATGTATTTATTGCTATAAACATCCCTCTAAGAACTGCTTTTGCAGCATCCCATAAATTTGGGTGTTTTCATTTGTTTTGAGATAATTTTTCATGTCCCCATTGATTTCATATGAGCTATCCTGGAGAATGTTCCATGTGCACTTCAGAAGAATGCGTATTCTGCTGTTGGATGAAATGTTCTATAAATGTCTATTAGGTCCATTTGGTCTAATGTATAGTTCAAGTCCAATGTTTCCTTGTTAATTTTATGTCTGGATGATGTATTCATTGCTGAAAGTGGGATATTGAAGTCCCTTATTATTACCGTGTGGTTGGCTATTTCTCCTTTCAGATGTGTTAGTATTTGCTTAACATACTTAGGTGCTCTGGTGTTGGGTGTATATATATTTATGATTATTATATCTTCTTGATGAATGCACCCCTTTATCATTATATAATGACTTTCTTTGTCATTTGTTACTGTTTTTGGCTTAAAGTCTATTTTGCCTGATATAAGTACAGCTATCCTTGCTTTTTTTTGTATACCACGTTTTGTTTATTAATTTAACCTGCTGTGGACATTTGGATTGTTTCCACTTTTTGGCTATTGTTAATAATGCTGCTATGAACACTGCTGTACCAATACCTACTGGAGTATTGACGATTTTTTTTTTTTGCATTCTTTATCATAAACCTATCCATTAAGCTTACACAATTTCCAAATTAGTAGCAGTGGAAATGTCGCTTCACTGAAAAACCCTAACTCAAGATCTTTGAATAGGAAAAAAAGTCTGTCTGTTCTAATCATATTTTCTGAGAAACTATGAAATCTGCTTCATTTTCTTCCATTGAGAAGACATTTTAGATGTCCATACTATATTAGACCTCATCACCATTTAATATATTTTTACTTTTGTTTGTTTATTTATCACTACCTTCAACGCCCTCCACTTACCACCCCCTCCAGAATGGAAATTCCATGAGGACATGGATTTTTTTGGCTGTTTTGTTTATCGTGGTATTCTTGGTGCTTAGAACTCTATTTCCTACACAGGAGACAGTCAATAGATCTGTTGAATGAGTGAATGAATGGTATTCAAATGTTATCCACCTCCATGCTTACTGGATATCATTTTAAAAGGCTCTAGGTTTGGCTTCTTTTGAATATCTCAGTATTTGTTTTCCGGAGATAGAGCATTCTAGCACAAGGATATGTTTATAAGTGTTATAGACCTTATAAGTGGTTGGAGACAAGGTATGAAAAATAATTGTGTTGTATTGGGAGATGAAAGAAGATAGAGATGGAGTAGACAAAATATATAAATGCAATTTTGTCTCCTTTTAATTTGACTGTATTGTCCCCAAAGTGGTATTATGTAAAACATCAGAAAAATTTCTATGTTGATAACCTAGACTTAGGAAGAAATAATAAAAAGTCCTTTGACCTTAACAGTGAAGGTTAAATGACCCAATTTTCATCAAAAACACAGAAACACATCATTGCTTTCTAAAATAAGAACTCTTCATTGTTTCCTCTATGCAACTATCTGTTGATTTGTACTGTGGTCAATCCAGATACTACTTCAGCAGTCTCAGTCTCTGTCTTTGTCTAAGACACAAATTAGAGTTTTTAAAATAGCAAGAACTTTAAAACATTATAACAATGTAGGAGACCAGGTCCCTTTTTTGTAAGCCAGGAAACTTGATTCTGAGAGGTAAGACGATGTCCGGAAGCATTTTTTTAGCCTCTGTCTTTGTTAAGTCATTTTCCTTTTCTTGGATTTTAGTAAGGATATAATCTCAGTTCCACTTAGAAAGGGAGATCACAATGCCAGGTGTCAAATCCACAAATCAATCCTCTCCTTAATTGCTCAAGTTTGACAGGTCCCATGTTTGTCCCAGAAAACTCTAAACGTTCTTTTATTAGCAATAGGGAATTAAATTTCCTATGTATACAAATTAACTTCTAAATTATAAGAGAAACAAACAAAAACACCATGAGAGAGAAAGAGAGAGAGAGAGAGAAAGAGAGAGACCACCCTCCCTTGTGCCAACTTGAGGCTTTCTCAAAGTAATTTCTCTCCTCTTCACCTTCTCCAATATTTTCCACAGACTTTTTTTCCTATTTGAACTCACCATCTAGTTATTACCATCTCTGAAGAGATTTTGGTCTGCAACTCTTAAAAAAAAAATTAGTATCTTAATTATAGTGGAAGAGGTCAAAATAGACTATTGAAATGAAGAGTGTTTTAAGCCATGTAGCTACGATGTTTGGGCAATTCTTGAAAAGGGGGGGGACTCTTTAGGGGTATTTAAAAATTTATTTTACAAAAATAATAAAATAGAAGGGTGTGAATTGGGTTAGACTAAAAAGACAAATTAATAGCCTAAGGAAGGAAAAGAAAAAAAAACGTGTTTTGTAGATAAGCCAAATTCATGGCCTTGTGCATTAAATTTTACACACTAAAACCCACCTGACAGTGGGTATAAAGCTCATTATCTTGTCGAAAATTGGTGACTGCAAATCCTGGTTTTTCACATACTCCCTCCCTACCTCACCCCTGGCCTGTCTCCAAGTATCTCAGAAGTGACAAAATAATCTCCAAATAAGTTTAATATTGATTCAAAAATAAATATACTCACATATCCACCTTATTACTTTTTTTTTTTTTTTTTTTTGCTGGAAAGGGAGGATGAGGCAGAGAAGACAAAATTGTAAAGAAAGTGAAAGACTACTGTTCTCATTGAAGTCTTAAGCAGACAAGTTAAACACCTTGTATGTAATGCAGAGGAAACGCTGTGGCCGTTTGACTTCACTTCCATTCACACTGCTCCCCACACATAAGATAGACCAGATGTCTGGTTTCCAGAGTATTAGGCTTTTTCCTTAGTACTTAGTAAAATTTGTTTTTTTGAAGTTTGGAGAAAACCTGCAGCTACTTCTGATCTTTAGCATTTTATAGTTTAATAATTTCATATCTAGTAGTGTTTCAGCAGAAAATGAGCTTTAACTATTTATGTATTTGCCACAATCCAAGAAAGGCTGTGAAAACAAATTCTTGAACTGATCTTTATTTTGAAAATCCCATTATTCTAAAAACGAAAAATAGAAATTTATAGTTATCATGAAGAATAGTAGGTACAATGTAGGTATGATAAGGGCACTGAATTAGGGAGGAAAAGGTATGAGTAGATGACATTTCTTTCTCCTTGTCTGATTCCTACTAATTGTGAATAAAATATACGTTAGATACGGTATTTCTCCCCTCCTTACAGAAAACAATATTTGGAAATTCCCATGTAAAGCTAATTTGCCATGAGGAATATAAAGCCCTTTAATGGGGTATCCAGGTCCCTATGGGAATTTTTTTTTAAACATACACCATGTGGTGCAATCTGTTACAGTCTACAAGGAGGGGAGGGGGGAAGTTCTGTGGGGGCCAGGAATAAAGTCATTTCTGGAAGTTTTTGAGGTTTTAACAAGAAATGGGGGAATTGATATAGCCGGAGCCTAGAAATACCTCCCCTTCTGCCCTAAAACATAACCCAGGGCCTATTAAACTTAGGCTCTTTTTTTAAAAACAATTTAGCAAGTTAGTCAATTTAGGGGAGAAAAAACCTGAACCTTTTCTGAGATGGTTAAACTGCTATTCATTTTGTATTTTAATCTAACCTACTGGTGATTTAATTTACAGAACTCAAAGGAAGCGCACGCTCAAATATTTGAGGACGTTAACTATCAACCACTGTTTAATTTTGGAATGTGCCTACTTGCTTGACACAATATTTTACCATCTCAACAAATGTTTAGCCTTTTTTTCACTTGACTAAAGAGAAATAAGTTTCACATTGCTTCATTCACCTTCTTATGTGCATATGCTGGGAAAGATTGGATGTTAAAAAAAAAAACTTCCTCATGTTCCTTTCTACTACATCTAAATCTGTTTACCAATTCAAAGCTGCTAAAAAGCCCTGCATTCTCCTGCTAAATCAACTGGATGGCTAGAAACCAAACTGCAATGTAACAGGAAAAAAATTATCAATTTATTTTCGTGACAGAACATTCTTGAGAAGGTATAAAATTGTTCTGGTCTCTATGCCAGTTTTCTTTTTTCTTCCTCTGTCTTCCTTTTTAAAGGGCTTTCTGCTTTTAAGTCGATCCTTTTTATAGTTATATAACAGTTCTAATATTTTGTGACATTTTGTATTGTGACACTATAGATGAAATTGTCATCGGACTGACACTCTGTGCTGTTTATTCCTTAATTACAACTGTTAACACTGTAGAGAAGTGTGCTAATCTGCCAGCGCATATTATGAAAACAACGTTATTGTTACCCACACCAACACCCACTCAACAGGATATTTCCAAGATGGTAGTTTAAGGGAACTTACCAGCACAATGGACGTTTTAATACAGGTTTTTTGTTTTTGTTGTGGTTTTTAGCTTGTCCTATTGTCTTCTTTTAAAAACACAAACCACTTTGAGATTTAAAATCTTTCATTGTAATGTGGCATAGACTCCCTTTACTAGTAGAAGGTGCCTCTATAATTAGAAAAATTATAATCTTTTTTTGAGTGCTCAAGCAGTGGGGGACTGAGGAATCTCAAAACTGTGTAGGGTTGGGACCCAAAGCTTTCTGACTGACAACTGTTTCAGAAATAATGAAAATATAAGGGAGAGGGGAGGGCATGTTGAAAGATGAAAAGATTAGAGAGGAGTTATTTGCATTCACAGGCTTGGCCATCTTTAAACAACCAAGTCAAAATCCAATAACCATTTCCAGCTCTCATAGGGGTCCTTTTTCAGAACCAAGTCTGAGCCCTCCTGAAACTGGCAACTTACCAAATGCTTTCTAGTTCAGTTCTTTCCTCCAGAACTTTTAGAAGTTTGATTATCTATTAATGAAAAAATCCTAAGAATCTATATTCTGATAAATATTATTATACTAAAGTAGTTAAGTGTGACTGTCTTTTCATTTGTTAAAAGAAACTACAATAGTGAGCAAACAACCACTTTGATCCTGTGCCTTGTCCCCATAATAAAATAAGGGAAAAGCAAAGAGTCTAGAAAATGTGAAATCAGAACTAACAACCAGTATTCACTGTTTAGATGAGAATGACTGTAAATGATTTTTTCAAAACAATAGAGACAACACTCATTTAGCAACTTATTTAATAAACAGTCCACCTTTCAATATTAGTTTTTAACCCTTCCATGGGATTGGTAGAAAGCACATTCATGACACTGAAATAGTAGTAGGTCTCCAAGGGATAAGCTGAGATCTGCCAGTAGATTCTCACATCTTCATTGTCACTGAGGAGGTTCACATGTCATGAACATATTCGACTCCGGAAGTTCCTGCAATAACCTGCATATTCTTTAATATTCAGCTTTACTCAACATGTTTTTTGAAATAGTATGTAAAGAAGTTATCACTGCGCCTCATTTTGAATGTTAGTTTCTGCTTCATTTTGATTTTCAACACCAATAGGATATGGTGCTCTTCCTAAAAGAAACTGTTCCCATTTGGGAATATATTCTTCTACTGATGCCCAGTAAAGAGTCTGGAAAAAAAACAACATCCAAAAGTAAAAAAGCATATCAAGCAATTGAACTTGGCTCTTCATAATAGTCTAAATGTTTATGCACTTAAGTGTGTGCATGTACACACACACACACACATATATGTAGAATGTACTTCCTCTACAGAATATTTTATGTTAATTTTAGAAAAAAAATCTGGCTACTTACTAGTGTTAATTTTCAAATTTCTCAGTAAAACCAGAGCCTGGCAGAATTACAGGTTTTGGAATTTTATTGTGATTTTACACGCCCTCTTGTGGCCAACCTGGTGATTATTACCAGTGGTATCATTTATGGCCACACAATCATTAAATGTTTTTGTTTATTATTCCAAATCCTATACCAAATAGTTACCAACACTAAAATTATTACAAAGATATGATTAAACAGGAACAACTGCTTTAGAATTAACATAAAAAGATTTGACCTCGGATGGGATCAGGAACTGAAATATAACTAACTAGTGGTTATAATAGGATTCAGGTGAATTGACCTCTTAAGTGTATGGGGGAAATCATTAAAAATACACACCCACTATATCTGTTAGAAGAGCACTTGATATGGCAAATTGTAATTTCTTCCCTAATGTTTTTGTATAATGAGAAAATAATATCAATATCATCTACCCATTTTTAATTCAAATAGCTTGGAAGTTGAGATGCTGTACTACTGGCCTGGCTGTAGCAGTCTCTAAGCTACAGAAGCGCACGCGACATCACCATATCGTGTCTACGAGCTTTGATGGTTTCTGGGGTGACTGCCCTAAGGAGGCCAAAGAAGAGTAACTGCCAAAAGCTCTCTGCCATAGGAGGACATCTTATATAGATCATCACTATTCAATCTCATTTTGGGAAATTCAGCCAAAGAGTTACATAGCATTAAAAACACATAATTATTCACTCTGAGCATTAAAAAGGTGCTGGGGTTCCAGAAGTTGAAAATGGTGAGGACTTCTGCATATCTACACATCTATGCATGTGGTCTGAGAAATAGCCTGACATACTTAAAATAAAGGTCATCCTGCTGTGCAAGACTAGCTAAGAAAAATACCAACCGAGGCCTGTGGTTGGGAGTTTCTCCGCCATTCACGGCTGGATTAACCCCTATTGTGTGGGACCAGTACAGGCCGGAGTAAGGTATTGGAGAATTCAACAAAGAAAAACACATGCCCAAGGCACAACTTTGTACCAGAGTTTTTTCTCCCCTTGATCACTGCCTTTTACTTATTACTCTAGATGACACAGAAAATTGAGGGGCAAATTCTCAGCCTTTGAGTCTATTCACATCTCTGGTTAGGCAGCAAGCAAAACTGTATTTGAAAAAGGTCATTAAAAATATAAATCCAACTATTCTATATGTAGTAAATTCCCTTTCATCACAAATACATTCATATGCCAAATATGGTTTATTTTTGCCAACCATCTTCCCAATCTGTTCTTGAGCTGAGCAAAATAAAACAGACAAAAGCCACACTAGACTGCATGATAATGTGCATTTAAATAGCGTTGGGTGAATTTTTGGTGAAGGGAGTTAACTGCTACTTCTAACATCAGCCAACAGGAAAAGCACTTTGGTCAGGCATGCTGTCATCTTAAGATTTAGTGCATATTGTCTGTTTTGCTTTAACAGGATAGTTGTTTCTAAGTGACGAGGTGAAAGACACAGTATCCTTATAAAATTTTCATTTGATAAGTATCTTGATTTTAAAAAAATTTATCAAATACCTACCACTTACAAAGCATGGTGCTGTGGACATATAAAGATCAATCAGACACACCTTGTTTATTTTAATGGTTAAATAAATCTGGGAAATACACACATACAACCACTAACTTACAAGACATTACTAGTAGAATAGGGTCTCTTCTTTTAGATTTGTTCCTCAAGAGTCTCACCTCAAGAGAAACTACCTCAGGTGGTGGAGCTGGGTGAATCCGGGTCTGCAGAGACTTTTCTGCTGCTTCTATATCCTGTAGCAGATATCAGCATTTTAAAAACAAAATTCATTTATATACCACACAAATGGCATCTGTAATAGCAGCAGCTATATCCCAAATCTCTCACATCAACTCTTCTCTGGGTACACAGTTTGAACTGATCATTGTTTAATTAACCAGTTTCAAATAGAGAATGCAGGGTTTCTTATTTTAAAATAAGATGGGGTATTTCTAAATTCTGCCTTGTCATTTTAAATAGTTAGTAAATGCCAATACTTGCAAAAAGAACTTCTTCTAAAACTGCTCAGAGCACTGACTTAGTTCTATAATCATTAAAAACAGCCAGATGGATAAAATAGTCAAATAATCACATACTAAAAACAGTCAGATACTCAGACCACACTGTGCTAACCTTAAAAGAGTTCAAGTCACACACATTTCATTTGTTCAATATTCCATTTTAAATTCTATACATATGCAAATACTCCACATATTTAAAAGAAGGTCAATGAGGTACCTCAGTACTTTGCAACAAGAACCTTTTCACTATACCGTGTAGATTTTTAGTACTAGATTTCTAAGGTAATCTTGATGTAAGTTTTATTGTTAGGTAGTATATCATTCAGCTGATGGCATGCAAGCACTGTGCTTTAATTTGTAGTTTAACTTGTAGATCTGTGTATTCTCCCTTATGATTGTAGAAACACAAGAGTAATTAAACTTAATTCATACCCTGGTAAAGATTTTACCGTGATACATGCATAAGGTACATGCACGGAAATGTAGGACTTGCCAAGTTGTTACTGGAACATTTGAGCCCTCTTTAATAAATGCTCCCCAAATCAGCACCTATGTTGTCTTGTGCTTGCTTATGTTTGGCAAGTTCACAAAGGCCTTGGTTGAAGGCCATGTAAATTTTGCCTTTCCTTTGAGCTTAGTGAGTTGATAGAAAAGAGAAAGTTCTCTGAGCCATGTACAAGCATTGGAGCAATCTTAAGCACAGGGCTGTTGGACAGACGGAGAGAGATGGAAAAGGGCGTGGGAGTGGGGTGTGAAGAAGCCAATGCTGAACAGGAGAAAAGAGATAGCAGATGGTAGCGGCGGGAGCAAGGAATGGGTGTGAAATGTAAAAGGGAAAAACAGGAAATTCCCTAAAGGGACTCCCCAAAGTTGCACAACCATTAAAGCACCTGCTGTCTAGAGGAAGGTGATTTGAAGGGGAAAAACATCAATTTAGGGATAAAAAGTCCATCTCTTAGCATGTCTATCCCATATGAGAAGTATACGGCTAAAAAACATGCTAAAGAGCTTTTGATGCCGATGCTACAACACATAGAGAAGACTAACTTTCCTGTGATGACACTGAGATTTTACAAGGTCCTGGAAAAATTATTTTTCATTTTTATAAATCAAGAAAACAGAATAAAATCACAACCCCAATTAACCCATTATTCTAAGAAGAGTTTTAAAGTTATCATTAATGGTAGATCTAGGTGCCACTAGCATCTGTAGACAAAATTATAAACATTTTCTTCAAGACCAGAAAATAAACATACTGAATCTCTCTTGTAGAAGAACAGATGTGCAAACAAATGAGCAGATATGAGTAGGGATCCGTGGCCTGGTAAGGCAGGCTTATGGTTAGTAACTTGACTGTCATCTCTGCAGCATTTCGCCAAG